>NW_016108217.1:86173-116200 GCF_001604975.1 Cebus imitator | reverse complement strand
TTTTGAGAGGGAGTCTTGCTCTGTCGCCAGGCTGGAGTGCAGTGGCGCAATCTTGGCTCACTGCAACCTCCGCCTCCTGGGTTCAAACGATTCTTCTGCCTTAGCCTCCCAAGTAGCTGGGACAACAGGCACAAGCCACAACACCCGGCTAATTTTTGTATTTTTAGTAGAGATGGGGTTTCACCATGGCCAGGATGGTCTCGATCTCTTGACCTCGTGATCTCCCCACTTTGGCCTCCCAAAGTGCTGGGCTTAAAGGCGTGAGCCACTGCGCCCATCCAATTTGTACATTCTTATACAATTTCAAACAAAAAAATCCCCCAAGGAAGATCCCTTTTGCCACACAAGTTTCACAGTCTTCTCTAGATATAACAACTCTATGCAGTTTGGTGTACATATGTCAGGATCTTATTCTATATGTTTACATATAGAATATGTGTTTAAACTTACAATTAAATATTTTTGTTTTGTTTGCTTGTCTTACACAAATGGGATTATATTGAATATTGTTTTTCAAATTGCTTTTTTTTTTAACAAATGAAGTATGTCATAGAGATCTTTCTATTTTAATGAATATAGATTACCTCTTTCATTGCTGCATAATATTCCATAGTATGGATGTGGTATGCTTCATTTAACTATACTAATGGACATTTAGTTGTGTTCAATTTGTCACTGTAACATGCAGCATTGCAATGATGAGTCTTTCTGTACACATGATAATACGTTTTAGGGAAAATGCTTATATTAAGAATTGCTAAATAAGAGGATATGCATACCAAATTTTGATAAACATTGAAATTTTTTACCAGAAAAGCCTGTATCAATATCAGCACCAACAGTAGTAAATACAAACTTTTATCATCATCTCCTTTCCTTTTCTTTCTTCTTCCTCCTTATCTTCCATGTTTATGGGGGAAAAACTGATATTTCATTATTATTTTACATTTCTCGGATTATTAGTGAAGTTTTGCATCTTTGTATATGCCATTGGCCATCTGCATTCCTTCCTCTGAAAATCCTCTGTTCATATTCATTCTTTCCAGACTTTTTTTTTTCCTTACTGATAATGGAAATTCTAAATATTTTCAATCTGCTAGATTGGAAGAAAATAATTGCAACATATGTTATTGCCTTTAAAATTAGTTAATGATATCATTTGTCAGATAATTTATATAGAGTCAAATCAATCAACTTCTTTGTCTAACTTAAACTCTTTTCTGCCCTAATATTTATTTTTAATTCTTTTCTATTTTTTCTTATAAGAATGCTTTTTTAATGATTATACTTTAAGTTCTGGGTTACATGTGCAGAACGTGCAGGTTTGTTACATAGGTATACACGTGTCATGGTGGTTTGCTGCATCCATCACCCCGTCATCTATATTAGGTATTTCTTCTAATGCTATCCCTCCCCTATATCCAACCCCCTGCTCTCCCTCCCCTGGCCCCCAGGCCCTGACAGGCCCCGGTGTGTGATGTTTCCCTCCCTGTGTCCATGTGTTCTCATTGTTCCACACCCAATTATGAGTGAGAACATGCGGTGTTTGGTTTTCTGCTCTTGTGTCAGTTTTTCTTTACACAGTCTATCATTGATGGGCACATTTGTACCACATTTTCTTAATCCAGTCTATCATTGATGGGCATTTGGGTTGGTTCCAAGTCTTTGCTATTGTGAACAGTGCTGCAATGAACATATGGGTGTCGGGGTCTTTATAACAGAATGGTTTATAATCCATTGAGTATACACCCAGTAATGGGATTGCTGAGTCGGATGGTATTTCTATTTCTAGATCCTTGAGGAATTGCCACACTGTCTTCCACAATGGTTGCACTAATTTACACTCCCACCAACAGTGTAAAAGTGTTCCTATTTCTCCACATCCTCTCCAGCATCTGTTGTCTCCTGATTTTTTAATTATCACCATTCTAGCTGGCATGAGATGGTATCTCAATGCGGTTTTGATTTGCATTTCTCTAGTGACCAGTGATGATGAGATTTTTTTCATATGTTTGTTGGCTGCATCAGTGTCTTCTTTTGAGAAGTGTCTGTTCATGTACTTTGCCCACCATTTGATGGAGTTGTTTTTTTTCTTGTAAATTTGTTTAAGCACTTTGTAGATTCTGAATACGTAATACCCTTTGTCACATGGGTAGATTGCAAATTTTTTTCCCATTCTGTTAGTTGCCAGTTTAATGATAGTTTCTTTTACTGTGCAGAAGCTCTTCAGTTTAATTAGATCCCATTTGTCTATTTTGGCTTGTGTTGCCATTGCTTTTCGTGTTTTAGTCATGACATATTTGCCCATGCCTATGTCCTGAATGGGATTGCCTAGGTTTTCTTCCATGGTTTTTATGGTGTTAGGTCTTATGTCTAAATCTTTAATACATCTGGAGTTAATTTTTGTATATAGTGTAAGGAAGGGATCCAGTTTCAGCTTTCTGCATATGGCTAGCCAGTTTTTCTGACACCATTTATTAAATAGGGAATCCATTCCCCAGTACTTGTTTTTGTCAGATTTGTCAAAGATTAGATAGGTTGTAGATGTGTGGCGTTATTTCTGAGACCTCTATTGTGTTCCATTGGTCTATATCTCCATTTTGGTACTGGTACCATGCTTTTTTTTTATTACTGTAGCCTTACAGTATAGTTTGAAGTCAGGTAGCATGATGCCTCCAGCTTTGTTTTTATTTTTTGTTTTTGCTCAGGATTGTCTTGGCTGTGCAGGTTCTTTTTTCCATATGAAGTTTAAGGTTGTTTTTTCCAATTCTGTGAAGAGGGTCATAGGTAGCTTGATGGGGATAGCATTGAATCTATGTTACTTTGGGCAGTATGGCCATTTTCACAATATTGATTCTTCCTAACCATAAGCATGGAATGTTTCTCCATCTGTTTGTGTCCTCTCTTATTTTCTTGAGCAGTGGTTTGTAGTTCTCCTTGAAGAGAACTACACATCACATCCCTTGTTAGTTGTATTCCCAGATATTTCATTCTATGTAGCAATTATGAATGGGAATTCACTCATGATTTGGCTCTTTGTCTGTTATTGGTGTATAGGAATGCTTGTGATTTTTGTACATTGATTTTGTATCCTGAGGCTTTGCTGAAGTTGCTTATCAGCTTAAGGAGATTTTGGGCTGAAATGATGGGGTCTTCTAAATATACAATCACGTCATCTGCAAATAGAGACAATTTAACTTCCTCTTTTCGTAAATGAATATGCTTTATTTCTTTTTCTTGCCTAATTTCCATGGCCAGGACTTCCAATACTATGTTGAATAGGAGTGGTGGGAGAGGGCATCCTTGTCTTGTGCCGGTTTTCAAAGGGAATGCTTCCAGTTTTTGCCCATTTAGTATGACATTGGCTGTAGGTTTGTCATACATAGCTCTTATTATTTTGAAATATGTTCCAGGATACCTAGTTTATTAAAAGCTTTTAGCATAAAGGGCTTTTGAATTTTTCGAAGGCCTTCTCTGGATCTATGGAGATAATCATTTGGTGGTTGTGTTTGGTTGTGTTTATATTATGGATTATGTTTATAGATTTGCATATGTTGAACAGGTCTTGCATCCCAGGGACAAAGCCAACTGGATTGTGATGGATAAGCCTTTTGATGTGCTGTTGGATTCAGTTTGCCAGTATTTTATTAAGGATTTTTGCATTAATGTTCATCATGGATACTGGCCTGAAATTTTCTTTTTTAGTTGTGTCTCTGTGAGGTTTTGGTATCAGGATATTGTTCTCATAAAATGAGCTAGGGAGAAGTCCCTCTTTTTCTATTGTTTGGAATAGTTTCAGAAGGAATGGTACCAGCTCCTCTTTGTACTTCTGGTAGAATTCAGCTGTGAATCCGTCTGGTCCTGGACTGTTTTTGGTTGGTAGGCTATTATTGCTGCCTCAATTTCAGACCTTGTTACTGGTCAATTCAGGGATTCAAATTCTTCCTGGCTTGGTCTTGGGAGGGTGTAAATGTCCAGGAATTTATCCATTTCTTCTAGATTTACTAGTTTATTTGCATAGAGGTGTTTGTAGTAATCTCAGATGGTGGTTTGTATTTCTGTGGGATCAGTGGTGATATCCCCATTATCATTTTTTATTGCATGTATTTGATTCGTCTCTCTTTTCTTCTTTATTAGTCTGGCTAGTGGTATATTTTGTTGGTCTTCAAAAAAACCAGCTACTGGATTTATTGAAGGGTTTTTTGTGTGTGTGTTTCTATCTCCTTCGGTTCTGCTCTGATCTTAGTTATTTCCCATCTTCTGCTAGCATTTGAATTTGTTTGATCATGCTCCTCTAGTTCTTGTAATCATGACATTAGGATGTCGATTTTAGACCTGGATGTTGATTTTAGATCTTTCCTCCTTTCTCTTGTGGGAATTTAGAGCTATAAATTTCCCTCTAGAAACTGCTTTAAATGCGTCCCAGAGATTCTGTTACGTTGTATCTTCAGTCTCATTGGTTTCGAAGAACATATTTATTTCTGCCTTTATTTCATTATTTATTTATCCAGTAGTCATTCATGAGCAGGTTGTTCAGTTTCCATGTAATTGTGTGATTTTGAGTGAGTTTCTTAATCGTGAGTTCTAATTTGATTGTGCTGCAGTCTGAGAGACTGTTATGATTTTCTGTTCTTTCGCATTTGCTGAGTAGTGTTTTACTTCCAATTATCTGGTCAGTTTAGAATAAGGGCTATGTGATGCTGGGAAGAATGTATATTCTGTGGATTTGGGGTGGAGAGTTCTGTAGATGTCTATTAGGTCCACTTGGTGCAAATCTGAGTTCAAGTCCTGGATATCCTTGTTAATTTTTTTGTCTCATTGATTTGTCTAATACTGACACTGGGGTGTTAAAGTTTCCCACTGTTATTGCATGGAAGTCTAGGTAAGTCTTTGTAGGTCATTAAGAATTTGCTTTATGTATCTTGGTGCTCCTGGATTAGGTGCATATTTATTTAAGATAGCTCTTATTGTTGCATTGATTCCTTTACCATTATGTAATGCCTTTCTCTGTCTCTTTTGATCTTCATTGGCTTAAAGTTTGTTTTATCAGAGACTAGGATTATAACCCCTGCTTTTTTTTGCTCTCCATTTGCTTGGTAAATCTTCCTCCATCCCTTTATTTTAAGCCTATGTGTGTCTTTGCATGTGAGATGAGTCTCCTTACAGCACACTGATGAGTCTTGACTCTATCCAATTTCCAGTCTGTGTCTTCTGATTGGGGCATTTGGCCTATTTACATTTAAGGTTAATATTGTTATGTGTGCATTTGATCTGGCTATTTTAATGCTAGCTGGTTGTTTTGCCCGTTAGTTGATGCAGTTTCTTCATAGTGTCGATTATCTTTAAAATTTGGTATGTCTTTTCAGTGGCTGGTACTGGTTGTTCCTTCCCACGTTTAGCGCTTCCTTCAGGAGCTCTTGTAAAGCAGGCCTGGCAGTGACAAAATCTCTCAGCAGTTGCTCATTCGTTATGGAATTTATTTCTCCTTCACTTATGAAGCTTAGTTTGGCTGGATGTGCAGTTCTGGGTTGAAAATTCTTTTCTTTAAGGATGTTGAATATTGGCCCCCTACTCTCTTCTGACTTGTAGGGTTTCTGCCAAGAGATCTGCTGTGTGTCTGATGGGCTTCTCTTTGTAGGTAACCCAACCTTTGTCTCTGGCTGCCTTTAGCATTTTTTTTCTTCATTTCACCTCTGGTCAATATGACGATTATGTCTCATGGGGTTGCTCTTCTCAAGGAATATCTTTGTGGTATTCTCTGTATTTCCTGAATTTGAATGCTGGCCTGCCTTGCTAGGTGGGGGAAGTTTTCCTGTATAATATCCTGAAGAGTGTTTTCCAACTTGGTTTCCTTCTCCCCATCACTTTCAGTACACGGATCAAATGTAGATTTGGGCTTTTCACATAATCCCATATTTCTTGGAGGCTTTGTTCATTTCTTTTCACTCTTTTTTCTCTAATCGTGTCTTCTCACTTTATTTCATTGAGTTGATCTTCAATATCTGATATCCTTTCTTCTGCTTGATCAATTTGGCTTGTGTATGCTTCATGAAGTTCTTGTGCTGTGTTTCTTAGTTCCATCAAGTCATTTATGTTCTGCTTTATGCTGGTTATTCTAGTTAGCATTTCATCTAACCTTTTTACAAGGATCTTAGCTTACTTGCATTGGGTTAGAACATGCTCCTTTAGCTCGAAGAAATTTGTTATTACCCACCTTCTGAAACCTCCCTCTGTCCATTTGTCAAATTCGTTCTCCATCCAGTTTTGTTCCCATGCTGGTGAGGAGTTGTGATCCCTTGGAAGAGAAGAGGCTTTCTGGTTTTTGGAGATTTCAGCCTTTTTGCTCTGGTTTCTTCCCATCTTCGTGGATTTATCTACATTTGGTCTTTTAAGTTTGTGACCTTTGGATGGGGTCTCTGAGTGGACTTCCTTCCTGTTGATGTTGAAACGATTTCTTTCCGTTTGTTAGTTTTCCTTCCAACAGGCCCCTCTGCTGCAGGCCTGCTTGAGTTTGCTGCAGGTCCCCTCCAGACCCTGATTGCCTGCAAATCACCCGTGGAGGCTGCAGAACAGCAAAGAATGCTGCCTCTTCCTTCCTCTGGTAGCTTCATCCCAGAAGGGTACCCACCAGGTGCCAGCCAGAGCTCTCCTGTATGAGGTGTCTCCCAGTCAGAATACACAGGGGTCAGGGAGCCACTTGAGGAGGTAGTCTGTCCCTTATCGGAGCTCAAGAGCAGTGCTGGGAGATCTGTTGCTCCCTTCAGAGCTGCCAGGCAGGGACTTTTATGTCTGCTAAAGCTGAACCCATAACCACCCTTTTTCCTAAGTGCTCCTTTCCAGGAAGGCGGGGCTTTATTTATAAGCAACAGACAGGCTGCTGCCTTTTTTCAGAAATGCCCTGCCCAGCAAGAAGGGAGTCTAGTGACAGTCTGCCTGCAGAGGCCTTGCTGAGCTGCTGTGGGCTTCACTCAGTCATTGTGTAAACTTCCCAACGACTTTGTTTACACAGGTGAGGTTAAAACCACCTATACAAGCCTCAGCAATAGCGGTCGTCCTTCCCCACACCAAGCTCCAATGTCCCAGGTTAAGCTCAGACTGCTGTGCTGGATGCAAGAATTTTAAGCCAGTGGATCTTAGCTTGCTGGTCTTTGTTGGGGTGGGACCTGTCAAGCCAGATCATTCGGCTCCCTGGGTTCAGCCTGTTAGGGTAACAGCAAGGCAAGCCCATAGACCACCTCCCTGTTCTCCCCTAAAAGCCAAGATCATAACAAAAACAGCCTCAAGGCTTATAAACAGAGAAGCTGGGTTCCAGGATGCAGTCACACACAGCTCTCGAACCCAGGATGTTAACCCAATTAAGCAGAATGTCAGCCCTTAAGAACCAAGATGTGGTTTTTCTTAGAATAGCACCTGTCTACCTGCAAATCCCCTATATAACCTCCATAGGCTGTAAGCCAGGCTGCAGCCTTCACTGCCTGGGGTGAGGCAGCAGCCTGTCAGGTTGAAATAAACTTGCTAAACCTGACCCTGGTTCTGCCTCTCCATCCTTTCAGTCAACATTACATTTTGGAACCAAAACCCGGGACAGGAGTAGGTACTGGCCACTCTTTCTCTCTCTTTTTCCCTGCTCCCATGGCTAGCTCCCCCGTCCTGAACCCCTTTCCAGACAAAGGAGGAAAACCCCAGACTTCCATTGCCAACTGCAGTTATCTCCATCCAAATCATCACCTCCTGAATGGTAAGTTGGATAGAGGTTTGCCTTTGTTTGGGTTCCTCAACTGTCCATTTTCTGTCCAAAAGTCCCAGCACTCCAAGGACGCCCTGTCTTGGGGACACCTATTTCAACAGCCACTGTTCCGAATTCACTCTTAGGTAAAGGAAACAGGGCAGAGGATGCTCTCTCCTGTCTTCCTTCTCCTCGGCAGCCTCCTCCTCTTCCGGCCTTTTACCATGGGGTCCAGCCAATCCATTCCATCTAAAACTACACCCTTAGGATGTCTCCTCTGTAATCTGGACACTCTTGGTCTCCAGTCTGCAGTCAGGCCCCCAAAATTAATTAATTTTCTATTGTAATACGGCCTGGCCCCAATGTAAATGAGATAATGGCTCTCAGTGGCCTGAAAATGGTACTTTCAATTTCATCATTTTCTGGGACCTTAAGAACTTCTGCCACTGCAATGGTAAATCATCTGAGGTTCCCTATGTTCAGGCTTTCTTTACCCTCCACAATCGACCCTCTCTCTGTCAGTCCTGCTTCACTTTCCAAATCCTCCTTGCCCACTCAAAACCCAACTCAACCCGTCCCCCGGCCCCGGCGGACAATGCGTCCTCTTTTGACCTGGCTGACTTCTCTCCACCCCACACCTGTTCCTGGACCCAGCATCCCCTGCAGCCAGCTCCCTTACTCCCCCTTCTAGAAGTGGTGGGAACAGAAGGCATTGTCCACATTCATGTCCCCTTCTCTCTATCCAATCTCAAAAAGTGCCCGGGGTTCTTCTCCTCCAATCCAAACACTTACATCAAAAAATGTAAATATCTTACCCAGTATTATTAACTCACTTGGCATGATCTCTCTATTATCCTCTCTTCTACCCTCCTTCTGAAAGAAAAGGAAAGTGTGTGGTTCGCAGCACAGGTACACGTCGACAGTCTTCAACGGCAAGATCTGATTAAGCCCGTAGAAGCCACCGCCATCCCCTGGGAAAAGCCAGCCTAGGAATACAAGCCCACAGATCCAGGCTGAGTGTCCTATAACCATATGATTACTTCCCTTATTGCAGGCCTTAACAAAGCTGCCCATAGGCCGTTACTTTTATAAAACTCAAAGAAATTTCCCAGAAGGCAGACAAAATTCTTGCCCAGTTTCTTTCCCACCTTACAGAGGCCCTCCGAAAATACACCCATGTTAATGCTGCCCTGGAAAAGGCACCATAGATCTTTTTTTTTTTTTTTTTTTGAGACGGAGTTTCGCTCTTGTTACCCAGGCTGGAGTGCAATGGCGCGATCTTGGCTCACTGCAATCTCTGCCTCCTGGGTTCAGGCAATTCTCCTGCCTCAGCCTCCTGAGTAGCTGGGATTACAGGCACGTGCCACCATGCCCAGCTAATTTTTTGTATTTTTAGTAGAGACGGGGTTTCACCATGTTGACCAGGATGGTCTTGATCTCTTGACCTCGTGATCCACCCGCCTCGGCCTCCCAAAGTGCTGGGATTACCGGCCCATAGTTCTTAACACTCCTTTTATCTCCCAGTCTGCTCCAGACATCCAGCACAAACTTAAAAAGGCTGAAGATGGCCCTCAAACCCCACAACAAGACCTCCTTAACCTGGCCTTCAAGATCTTCCATAACAGGGATGAACAAAGTAAAACAGACAAGGCCCAAAGAGATCGTGCCAAGCAGCAGCCATTCGCCAACCTAAACAGCCTGACAATGCACCCAGGGGCACAAAAGACGCGATAGCAGTGCACCTCCAAGGGCATGTTTCAAGTGCAGCAAGGAAGGCCATTTGGCACAGGCATGTCCCAATCCACAGGCACCAAAAAGCCCTTGTGCCATCTGCCATTAGATAGGCCACTGGAAGTCTGACTGTCCTTTCAGGCAGACAGAAAAGCCTGTACCTCCAGCCCGCATCCCCTTCACCAAGACAAAGGTGAAGAATCGCTTGCACTCCCACAGCTTATTGGCTTAGCCGCTAAAGACTGATGGGACCCAGGGCCCCCGGCCCCATCCGCCATCACTGTATCGGAGCCCAGGGTAACTCTGTTAGTAGCAGGTAAGCCAGCCTCTTTTTAAATCAATACCAAGGCCACCTACTCGGCTTTACCTGAATTTTCAGGATGAACTCATTCCTCACAGGTCTCAGTTGTGGAGGCTGATGGACTCATCTCATGTCCACAGGCCACCAGACCCCTTACTTGTTCCCTATTTATTAGCATTTTCTCACACTCTTTCCTTACCATGCCTCACTGTCCTACTCCCATTCTGGGCAGGAACCCCCGTCACTAATGGTCCCCATATTTACCAACTCCTCCAAGCTGCACACCTCCCAGCTAAGGCAGGAGATAAACACTGCCAAGGACACCAAACAGGATCAAATAAAATCTCAAAAAGGAACAGGCCGACAAGGCAGCAAAAGAAACCTCCCTTTCATGTAGCCCCTCCCCCTGCTCCCTCTGCCTCCTGCTCCAACCACAGAAATCCACCATGACCGAAAGTTTCCTAAGGCCTCCCCAGCCATTCTTCCTGTACAGTCTGCAGAACTGTGAGGCAATTAAACCTCTTTTATTTATAAATCACCCAGTTTCAGGTATTTCTTTACAGCAGTGTGAGAACAGACTAATACACTAATCATCACTGAAATGCAAATCAAAACCACAACGAGATACCATTTCACACCAGTCAAAATGGCTACAATTCAAAAGTCGAAAAACAACGGCCCCTGGTGCGGCTGCAGAGAAAAGGACACTCCTACACTGTTGATGGAATGCACATTCGTTCAGCCGCTGTGGAAAGCAGTTTGGAAATTTCTCAAATAACTTAGAACTACCATTCTGCCAGCAATCCTATGATTGGGTATATATTCAAAAGAAAACAAATTGTCTTTCCAAAAAGACACATGTACTCACATGTTCACTGCACCTGCATTCACAATAGCAAAGACATGAAACCAACCTGGGTACCCATCAAGAGTGGACTGGATGAAGAAAACGTGGTACATATACACCACTGAAACTATGCAGCCATAAAAAAAGAATGGAATCAGGTCTTTGGCAGCAACATGGATGCAACTGGAGGCCACAGTCCTAACTGAATTAATGCAGGAACAGAAAATCAAATACTGCATGTTCTCATTTACAAGTAGGAGCTAAGCATTAGGTACTCCTGGATATAAGATAGCAACAATAGAAACTGGGGATGACTGGAGAGGAGAGGGAGGGAGGCAGGCAGGGGCTAAAAAACTAACTACTGGGTATACTATGCTCATGTAGTAGGTGACAAGATGATAATCTGTAAATCAAACCTCAGCATCATGCAATATACCCAGGCAAAACACCTGCACATGTACTCCTTTGGATGTAAAATAAAAGGTAAAAATAAATAAATAAATGATAAATAAAAAATGTGCTGCAAAAAAAAGCCTCCCTTTCCTCTGTCCCTCTCCTCATCACCCCCACAATCCAACCCCAGTATTCCCCCCCTGAAAAAGCTTCATTGTTACAACAAAAAGCCTACATGTAGGCACCATCCTTACCTCCGCCTCTGGCTCAACTCAAACCACCTCCCATCCCTCTTCCCATACCTCACTCCAAGTCAATTATTCAGTTTCCCCTGAAGCTAACTACCTCTTTACCCCCAGCCCCTACACAATACCTCCTCTCCTGCATCTCAAACATGGAAACCTCTTCCCTAGACAGGAGTTCCCTCCTCCTCACTCTGGGTGGCTAAAGCTGGACCAAGTTCCTCCAAACAAGAAACCTACACACTCCAGCACCTATTCTCACTCCACTTGTCTGTTTACATTAGCACCGCAGGCATCTTTTGCGGATCTATACCGACTTCTGTCTCCCTACCAACTGGACAGGCACTTGCATCCTAGTCTGCCTTAGCCCCAGCATTCGTCTTGTCCCTCCAAACCAAGAACTCCCTGTCCCTGCTACACTGGCGCACCCGCAAACAACAGTGCAGTTCATTCCCTTATTAGTAGCCCTCGGAATCACAACTAGTGTCAGGTTAAACGCCGGAAGCCTAAGAACCTCATTATCATATTTCCAGTTGCTCTTCCAAAAATTGGAATTGTCACTAAAGAAGAAAAAAAGAAATAGCAAACTCTATCACTCACCTCCAAAACCAACTAGAGTCTTTAACATCAGTCACCCTACAAAAACCACAGAGGCCTAGACCTCCTCACTGCTGAAAAAGGAAGTCTGTGCTTCCTTTTAAATAAACAATGCTGTTTACACCTCAATAAATCTAGGTTAGTACAAAATACTATCAAAAGGCTCAAAGACCAAAAAGTAAAAAAAAAAAAATCCTTCTGCCTGGCCCAGTTGGTTTCTTAGCTCCTGGGCCCCTCGGCTGCTTCCTCTTCTCCACCCTGCTGTAACTCTCCTCCTCCTTTGTCCTTTGGCCCTTACCTCTTAAGCCTTTTTACCCAGTTTTTGCAGAATCAGAAAACATAATGGTCTTCCAGGACTGCAAACTTGCAAGCCAATCTCACCCCAACCAGCATCCCTACTCAGCATGAAGCAGCTAGAAACAAACACACCCCTTTTTCCTTTCTTTTACATATATAGCAAAAGGTTGGAATGTTAGGGTCACAGCAAGGCAAGCCCATAGACCCCTTCCCTGTACTCCCCTGGTAAGCCAAGCTCATAAAAAAAAAAAATGGCCTCAAGCCTTGTAACAAGAAACCTAGGTTCCAGGATGTGATTGCACCTGGCTCTCGAACCCAGGATGTTAACCCAATTAAGCAGCATGTCAACCCCTGAGAACCAAGATGCGATGTTTCTTAGAATAGCACCCAGCTACCTGCAAACCCCCTATATAACCCCTATAGTCTATAAGCCAGGCTGCAGCCTTCACTGCCTGTGGTGAGGCAGCCAGCCTGACAGGTTGAAATCAACTTGGTAAACCTGACCTTGGGTCTGCCTCTCCATCCTTTTGGTCAACTGTACGCAGCTCCCTTTTTTAGGGGAATGAGCAGTTCTATCTTGTTGGCATTCCAAGCACCAGTGGGGTATGAGAAAAAAAAACTGCTGTGGCTAAAATGGTCACCCAGTTTTGTGCTGGAAACCCGGGGCACTGGTTTGTAGGCACTGGAGGAAATCTCCTGGTCTGCGGGTTGTGAAGACCGTGGGAAAAGCACAGTATCTGAGCCAGATTACTGGAGTGTCGGGAAAAGTCCCTAAAGGCGTCCCTTGTCTACGAGAGGGAGTTTTCTGGCTTCCTGCACTTCCCGAGTCAGGCGATGCCACACCTTGCTTCAGCTCACCCTCCTTGGGCTGCACCCACTGTCTAACCAGTCCCAATGAGATGAACCTGGTACCTCAGTTGGAAATGTGGAAATCACTCCCCTTATGCATCGCTGTCGCTGGGAAGAGCAGACTGGAGCTGTTCCTATTTGGCCATCTTGGTAGAAATCCAGTAGTGCTTTTCATCTTTAAAAATAAATGTTTTTATCTTTATCTGGAATTTATTTTGTAGACCACTTTAAATATGGATCTAACTTTTATTTTTTCTCAGATGGTTACCCAGTTGCCTCAAGCTCTTTCTTCATTTACAGAAAATGTTATGTCTAATATGCATTTATCTCTAGTTTATCTTCAGATTCTTTTGGCCTCCACTGATATTTCTTTTATCTATTTTATTTTCAGTATCATGTCCTATTCAGCACTATAGCTTTATAGTATATTTTTTGATAATAAGACATGTCCCCATCATTTTTCCAAAAATTTATTTATTCTTATACATTTTCTATTCTGCAATAATTTGAGAATCAATTTGTTAGTTTCCATAGGAATGGGATTAGGATTGCACTAAGCTAATTTATGAAGAATTTATTGAGACTTCTCAACTGTAAACATAGCATACTTATTTTATCAAATCTTCTTTTGCATCCTTCAGTAAATGTTAGGGTTTTCTTCATATTCATATTAGAAAACTTTATTTTATAAGTATCACTAGTAGGTGGGTGGGTGGATGGATGGGTGGATGGATTGATGGATGGGTGGGTGGGTGGGAGGATGGATGGTTGGATGGATGGATGGATAGATGGATGTTAGATAGGAAGATAGAATCTGTCATGTTGCTGAATTTTCTTAGAGTTCAAATAGAAAATTAAAGGAAGACTGCCTGACAAACTGCTTAGATTTTTACATAAATCCAAATGATATTGATA
The DNA here is from genome assembly GCF_001604975.1 of Cebus imitator. NCBI lineage: Eukaryota > Metazoa > Chordata > Mammalia > Primates > Cebidae > Cebus > Cebus imitator. Next base: position 102,302 of record NW_016108217.1, on the reverse strand, counting down.
GTATCTCTTTCTTTTTAGTGGTCATTACTTATTTTCTAGGTCTTACTGCATTATCCAGGACCTCCATTATAATGTTGAATAGTAGCGATCATAACAGCCATACTTCTTTTGCTCTGGATTTTAATAGGAATGCTTCAAATATTTTAACATTAACTGATATGTGTGCTGAAGGGACGTAAGTACTTATATAGTTTGTATCCCACAAGTAAAAGCAAACTTTTGCATCTGTGTGAAGCAGCTTCAATCTCACAGACAGTATTGGAAAAGACTTAATTTTGGAAGGTTTCCTAATCTTCAGTCACAATCTTTTAAAGAGTCCCCAAGAGCATCTTGTGAAGAGAGCCCTAGTTAACATTTTCTGTCACTCTTTAATGTTCCACATTGTTTCCCATTAACCCAAGGACAAACAAAATTCCTCACCTTTGATTAGAATCCACCAGAATTGGTCTTATGTGTGTCGATTCTGTCGCAATTCTGTCACCACTCACCTCTGCTCAACATAGTCATTCCTTCCCAAAGTACCTGAAGGTCATCACTGCAATGGCCTGTCGAGGCAGCACCACTCCTAGGCCCCTGAAAATCACTCTTTACTAATGTAATGACTCTTAATTTGGGGCCTTTTAAAATAACTCTCCTGACATACATCCCAATGGACCTAATGGTTACCTGGTTAGGACCTCTTCTGTCCAGAGCTCATCATTCCAGGCAGTTAGCATTGATGCATACATGACCTACTGTTTCAGAGGTTGTCTATCAGGATAAATTATTCTGCCTGCACATGCATAGTGTCATTTACTGGAAGCCTAGTACTCTACTATAGTGAATAACAAGGGCATAAAAGATATTGGCTTTTTCCTACAATTTTTTTTACAATCACTCACACTGTAATTGATTCACAAATATAAATAAGACCTGTTTCCACATCTGAAAATTCTTCCTGGAAGAGGGGCATTTTTAAATTAGGTCCTAAGGGACATAACAGGCATAGTATAGAAGGTCTAGAAATATTTTTTGTTTTGGATTAATGCAACATCATCAGTAAGCCCATCTTGGCTGCAGTCAGAATTGGGATACATATTATTGCACGTCTCTCTATACTGAAGCCCTCTCTTCATAATTAGACACTAAGTCACCATCAACTCCTTTTCACTCATAGTCTGACAAGTGCTAAGCCTGTCTTATGTATCTCCATAGGAAGTCCATTCCTATAACCACATTTACCTCCACCTGGCGTCTTGTAAATGTTTATCCCCATCTGGAGTATCCCCATCTAAGTGGCCTCCACACCTTCAATTTCTCATCCCTGGTCAATTATATCATTGTGATATCTACCATCATGGTCCTACAGAGAAGCATCATGATCCTACAGAGAAGTGCCAGTCCTATCCTTAGAAATGTAATAGTTCCCCATTGCCTACAAACTTAAGTTCAGACTTTCTACACTAATGTTTAAGATCTTGGATGACTTTTCCTACCTCTTTCCAAGCAGCAGGTTTTCTGTAATCCAACCACATATAACTGTGCAACCTAAGTCCTTACCTTTGTTTATACTGTTAGAGCTCCTGGAATATCTTCCTCTCTTCTTCTTATTCCAAGGCCTTAGTCCAGTATCAAAAAATTTCCTGCATTATTTCCATCTCTCATTCATTCTGTCTTCCTCTGGATTTTTCAGTCCTCTTAAACTGTGTGGCAATTAAATCACACTGTTGTTTTATATATATGTAGCCATTTTTTACCCTTCTCTACTAGATTGTAAATCCTCTGAATAAGATATTGTGGCCCACATCATTGCTATGTTTTTCTTAAGATGATGACAGTGCCTAGAACATAGGAGGGACTTTGTGAATTTATTCCACATTGAATAGATCATGCAAATAAACTGAGATAATGAAAAATTATAAGTCTAGCCTTGATTGGAGTAATTTCTATTCACAATATTTTGCATTTATGGCCCAAAAGAGTACATATAAGCCAGCTTTAGTCACTGAATAAACCAAAGTAGCAATTGTCAACTTTTTATTCTCTTCCTTAGAATATTTACAATATTGCCCTACTCACTTGCTGTTAAATACCATGCGGGAAATGGTTAAAACAGATTTCTGAGCCTATTGATTTTCTACACACATTTATGAGCAAAAAGTTAGAAAGAAATTTACAGCAGAAGTGCATTTAAAGAAGGCTAAGAGCAGCAGAAAAGCAGATGACACATCCTGGAATGGTAGCAATCAAGGTTCTATTCAATCCTTTCCTTCTACCCTTTGCATCAGAATGTTTTCCCCCTTTGAAACGTCTGCACAGTTGCACAGGTGTATTGAATTCACACTGATCCACCAAAAAAAAGGAAAAATTGTTTTTATGTCAACAGCATCCAGAAATTTCAGCAAATTATTTTAGATGCAATGATTAAAAATAATCCACTAAAGATTGTCTCCTACTAACAGGAAAGTGGCGATACTTTTCAGCTGCAAATAATATGTTGATCAAACTGTAACATTGTAGAAAATATAATCTGTTTGTAAAAAAAAGAAATTGTACCTAGCACTGTGCCAGGTAATGAGAAAGTAAATGCCTAGACCGGGAGTCAGCAATCTTGCTGTAAAGGGTTAGGTAGTAAATATTACAGGCTCTACAGATAGTGAATCTCTGTTGCAACTACTCAACTTGGCCTTGTAGCTAGAAAGCAAATTATATAAACAAATGGGCATGTCTGTGTTCCAATTAAACTTTATTGACAAAACAGGCAGTTGACTTGCAACCATAATTTACCCAGGGCTACACCATATGCTTTTTGATTGCAGTGATCATATCTTTCTTAATAACCATTGCATCTCCCGTGTCCAGTTTAGTGCCTGATTCATAGCATGTATCAAATAAATACTTGTAAACTGAAACAACTAATTTTACAAAAGCATATTTTCTGTCCCCAGAGAGCTTACTATCTAATTTTTATTGTAAGACAAACCTGGAAAATGTAGAGTAAGAAAATTTGAAGTATTGTATATCTGATACTGGCTCCTAGACTAACTAATCCTATCTCCATATCTCAAGAAGTCAGTTTTCCTAACTGTTGAAAATGATTTAAGGTTAGAATTAGTTACAAAATAACTACAATCAGTGGCTTTTCAGGTTGCTTTTGTGAAGCTCAGCTCAGGTCAGAAAACCGAAAGGGGCCCCATAAAGTTCACAAGATAAATAGAGACTAAGGTTGGCCCTCTTTTCACCTTTACCTGCCATTTGTAACACATCAATTTCTTTCACAACAGGGAAAGAGTCAGACCCCATTGCCACCATCAGCAAAGCCCTTAAGGAGGGTTAAATAAGGGAGATAGAGTAAGAAAGACAGCATATTCAGAAAGACAGGATTACTTGATATGGAATTCTTTCCCTAGCCAACACAGGTCATCTCCTGGGGGCCTATAGCTGGGTCTTGGTTTAAGATAAGGTGATGACCAGTATATAAATTAGAATTCCAAAAGTAAACAGAAGGTATACGCAGGATAATTCAAGGATCATTTATTTACAAGGTGTGGATACCATATAGGGAAGCCACAAGGGATGGTATACTATCCCAGGGTTAATAACAGCAGAGACATCATCACCCCTAAGCCCAAAGGGACAAGGGGAGGAAGAGTTATGGGAATCCTAAAGAAGAGAGTCATCTAGAACACCCAGATTATCATGTGAGGGGCAATGACCTTGTGTTGAGGGACATGCCCGGCCATAGGTAACTTTTCAGGGAGGGAATAGGAAAGTAATTCTCCATCCTCATTTCCTTTCCTCCCTCTGATGTTCTGCCAGAGCTCCTGTTTGGTTGAACCAAATCAGGCCCCAGGGCACAGGAAGCCTGTTGGCATGGTCCACATGGTTAGCCTCCAAGGACAGGGAGCTGGATGGAGAAGGTTAAGAGCAGTTCTGGAGCAACAAACAGAAGATGTCCGGCACAACCAGAGCCCAACAGGCCTGACAGCTCATTACCCCAAGGCTGTCTGTTGAGCGTTATTAGGTACATTGGGATGACATCGATTGATCATCCACACACTCCCATTTTTCTCCTGAAGGAGATTTTCGCCACTGTCTAAAGGAAATGAATTGAGCAATTTTCTGTTCCCTGCAATGTAAGGAGATCTCTTGCCAACCACTCTCATTTACCAGATGGTAGGTGATATCGTGAGGCCTGTTTGACTCCTTCCAAGGCAAACAGCCAGGGAGAGAGAGGGCATTGGGGTCAGGAGCCCTGGATGCCAGCAGTGGCTCTGTCCCTAGGTGACTAGGTGACCACAGAGAGGTCACTTCTCCTGGGACTTAGTTTCACTTTCCCAACTTAAAACATAAAGTTATTGGATCTGATGATCTATGATGAGATCTCTTAACCTAGAGTTCTATTGAAATCATTTAAAGTTTTGTAAAAAAAATTGTGTTTGTGCACATGAGCATTGTCCTTTCATAATAACAGCTCCTTACCAAGCACTTAGCAGACATTTAGGCACTGTGCTTAGCTTGTTCTCTCTCTCTCTCTTCCCTTCCATTTTCTCTCAAGAAATATATTTAAATCCTCACGATAATCAATGAAGCACTTGAGTCTTTTTCTTCTTTATCCTTCAGTGACTTGCCCAAAATGCATGGTTAGGAAATGGCAGACCGAGAATTCTTAACACTCTCTAATCCTCAAGATCACGGCTCACTTTCTCCCGGCTGTTGTCCCACCTCCTAGGTCAGGCATACATAGCTAAAGATGCCAAGTGTATATTACCTACTCCGACAGGACAGGCCTCAGGGCAGCACTGCAGGACCATTTCCTGGAGGGAGAAGCTTTGGGAGTTTGCATGTTGAGGTCCACAAGAGTGACTCATAGTGTGGGGAAGGTTAGGGAAAAACAGTGGCATGGCCTACATGGTTAGCCTCAATACCCAAACTGAACTGGGAGCGTCAGGTCCTGCAGAGGCCTGGGGGTGAGGGAGCTATGTCACAGAGCAGGCTTGAAGGCCAAGGTGACCTTGAAGCAGAGCAAGAGCACTTCCTCTCGCCTTTTCACATGGCTTTCCCTGTGAATAGCCTATAAACTTTGTTGAACAATCTGAAGAAACATTGCCCCATTCTCTCCATAGCAGCCTCAGAAAGCTCTGAAGAAGCAACTCCTCTATCCTAAGGAGAGAACCTATCCAGACTTTCCAGAGATCTCAGGCAACGGAAGATTGGGGTTCCTAGATCCTTGTGATCTGCTGTATCTAAGTGGATTGAGCCACCAGAGCCCATGCTGAGATTGCTGCTTATTGTTTTGCACTATCTAGAGAGCCTCTCTGCCATGTCTTGGCTGCCCTTTGAAAGACAAGCTTTTCTGTTGCTTATTACAAATGGAGCCAATGCCTAAAGAGCAACTGTAAGGCCAAGATGCCCCATCTGTGATGCTCCCAAGATACTGTGAAACTAAGAAGGGTTTTCTGAGCTTCCAGTGAGCAGGAATCCTCTGAGCCAACATGCAGCCCTCCTGATAGCCTGGTCAGTGGATGGCACCTACCATGAGATGCCAGCAACACAATTCCCCTGAAAAGAAAAGATTTTCTGGCCGCTTTCTGCAAGGGCAATGGGAGCTTTAGAGTTTATCGATACTGCATCTCAAAATGGATTACTCTATTGGACACAGACAGCAAGTAAGTCAGGCTTATTCCTCTTTACTGGCAGGAGCCATACCAACAGCAAATGTTGGCAGCCCCGTTTGACCTGGATCATGAATGTGAAATGCTCTGCATGGCCTAGCAAGGCCTCTAGATCCCACTTTGTTCTGCCAGAATCCTTCCCTTGGCCTCATCAATCCATGTAATCCCTTCCTTATTATCTGGCTACACTGATGGTTTGAGCATAGGTTGCCTCTGAGCTGCCCGAAACCTGCAGTCTGTTATCACTGCTGTTGCCAGAAATCTCAGCCCAGTACCCAGAGTCCTAAGACTCTCCATCCAGGCATCAGAATGGAAAGGAGCACTTGGTCTGGCTATTCTTGACTCAAAGAAATGTGAAGATCTTTTTAAAGTAGCCTGTAAGTGAGGAGATGATTGATGCTGTATGTTCATCTGCTCCTTGTCTGTCCTCACAGCCTGTGCTGACATATCAGCAAGAGATACATTTTCCTTCTGCTGGTTTGCTGATTCTCCCAGCTTCCCATCACTGACAATCACTCTGAAATCCCTCAGAACTTCATTTCCTCTTTAAACTGTGACACCTGGCTCTTTGGATTGCTTTCAGGAACGGGATTTCACAGATGAAGAAACTGAGTTACAGGGAGACCAAGCAAGCCATTAGGTAACAGAGCTTATTAGTGGAAGAGCTGGAGTGCAGGGGAGGAAAGGAGACTGGACCCATCTCCTACTGCGTGGTTACTGGCATGGGTCTAGGCATCTTACACATTCCCTTTAATTGCTAACCCATACTGGACATGGACATTGTTCTCATGATTGCTACCACCTGTGAGAACACTTAGTCCCAGCCTTCATGGAGTTTGCAGTCTGATGTTCTTTCATGATACCACAGTGACTTAGGTTTCCTCTCCCCATTTTGAAGAAATGTTCCTTTCATAATCTCTTCTTCTGAAAGCTTTCCTCTTATTTAGAAATTGAAATCCATAGATGACTAAACTTGCATTTTATTTCTTCTTGCCAAAGCAAAATTGAATTAGAAACTCATGAAATTCATCATTAACCAGGTTCCTTTTAGTTTGTCCCTTAAACCAACTCTGATCATCTACACTGTAAAAGGCAACAATAGGCATCCAAGAGAAAAGGTCCTGTCCTCTAGAAAGTCAGAAAGTCCATGAAAAAGGACCCAGAAATTCTAGTCCTGCAGAAATTCTTGCTTATGGGAACCTGGAGAGACATAGTTTTAAGAATGATCAACAAAGCTTGATCGTGATATATTTTTTACATGAAACAACCCAAATAATAGTAGAATGGATACATCAAGTGTGGGATAGTCATACATCTAAGACTACCCAGTAGAGACAATGTGTTAACTCCAAGTCCAACCATCTATGAAGATCAACCCCAAAACATAATATAGAGCCAAAGAAGTCACAAGAGAATGCAAGTCATATGTCCATTTATATTACATTGAAAAATGAAAAACTACATGAAATGACATCACATGTTCAATGTGTGGGTTGGGAAACTATAAGGCATCGACATGATGCAAGGACATGATTCCTGCACTCATCAGGATGATCATTGGGCTTGGGGACATGCAGAAGCGTTTGACTGGGAAGGGACCACAAGGTCCTTTTCAGGTAAATGTTCTATGCCCTCATTTGGAAAGTGGGAACTAGATAGTCTTTCTTGTGCTACTGCTTTAAATTTTACAGATGTCTTTGTAGATCCTTTCATATGTGTGTGTCTCTACATACCCTTGATGGGGGTAGTTTTTGTCTGTTTTGTGTATCGCCAGGTTATTAACACCTACAAGGGGGCATTATAGATAGCTGACATTCAATACCTATTTTTGAATCAATGAATGAATTTCAGCCTCTCTTTGAAAGATTGACAAGAATGTGTATTAAATTCTCCCCTGTGAACCCATTGTGTTTTCCTTTTGCATTAAGTTAAAATTCAGACACACTGCCACCTTAACTTCATTTTGAGCTTCTGTTGGCTGTGATTCCAAGCCACATCATCCTTATATTTCAGTTTCTCTCTTCCTCTTTCCTCCACACTACCCTAACTCCTGTAAGACTTCAACAAGTAGTAAGGTGCCCAGAAAGAAAATTAGCAACTTTAAAAGTTCCTTTTTAAAATTTAGAATAAAATATAGAAGCAAATCAACACTTCACAATTTTATCTTATTTGTGAGCTTGGGTTTTTAAAATAAGGACCCTTCCTTTCTAAATCAGACTGCATTTGTGTTAAGACGAAAATATAATTGGATAAAGGAATCCTATAAACAGAGAAGACAGATACTCAAGGCGCAAAACACAAAAATCTTAGCCCCTCTTCTGAGTATGTCTTTTAAACCCGAAATGCTACATCCTATTGAATTGTTTCCAGTATAACATATTAGAATCAGAACCTAGACAAACTCAAAGTCCTTTCAAAATTGAGATTTGCATGGTCTCCACTCTGGGTTCAGATGAAATTAGGTCTCTTGGTTCTGTCTGTCTGTGGACACAGAATTCACACCAGTCTCTGGTGGGCGTCACCAGTGTGGGTACAGGACAGCAGATATGGGCAGCTGCACCTGTTGCAGTGATTACTTCTATATGGCTTGCCCTGTGCCCTGTCAGTGGTAGAATGTGGGCCATGGGTGAAAATTAAACATCCCGGATTGCCCTCATCCTACCATTCCCCAATGCCATGGAGAGCTTACAGTGATGTTTTGTGTGTCACATGGAGAGAATGTTGCCAAGAAGAGACCTTCAGAATACCTGAGAGACTTAACCCTGTGATCAGCAAAAAAGCTACAAAAACAGAGGAGGAAAATCAAAAGAGAAGGTTGGGACATATAAGCAGAGAATCTGGAGACAGAATTCAATAAAGACTTAAAATATTTAAAGATAGGTGGTCCAGAAAGCCTCTGGAAAGAACAGGCAAAACTCAAAATAGTTACCATGAGCTACCGTACACAGAGAAGAGACATCTTCTAGTAGCTAAATGCTTACAGTACCTGGTGTCTCTGTGTGCAGGATTTTGTAATGAGGCTTCCACCATTCCCTCTACATCACTCTCCCATACACATACACAATAAAAAGAGACATTTGACCATACACAAGAAGATTCATTCTTTCTCCTTGCTGTCTCTACAGTTCCCATTTTAGTTGGTTGATTCTCCAATACTTAATGGTGTACAATCAGATGATAATATTACTATGAGTAATACTACTACTACTAGCAGGTGAGGATATTAAGTGTTTCCTGTGTACCAGGCACTGTTGGAAGCATCTTTTAAGTATGAGCTCATTAATCTTCACAGTCCCTTCCCCATAGGAGGAAATGCCCTCCTTACATACAAGAAAGCTGAGGTACCATCTGTGTAACACACCCAAGGTTACACAGCTACCAAATGATAACATACTAGAAAAACTGGAGGGAAGCTCAGCAGACTTAGGCAACTAGGCTCAAGCAGTCCGCCTAACATAGGCCTGGGAGTTGTGAAGGAGGAAAAAGAGAGAAATGTCGAACAGGATGGACGCTGAGAAAGACTTTTAGTGATACCAGAGTAATAGCAGGTGGGAAAGAATGAAGGAGAGGAAAGGTGCTTTTCAGAAACATGGCAATAGGTTACGAATTTTATCAACTTTTCTGTTCTTTAAGAGACATAAGTAGAAATTGAGCTTCCTTTTGTAATATTTATGTGTTAGACTGGGTTCTCAGTCCTAACTCCATAGAGTCCAGAACATATGAGGACCCTGCTTTTATGTGTGTTACCTGAAGTGCCTTATTGTTTCATATGTGTCCTCTCACCAGTTAAGTCTTATGAGGATAAAATGTGTTTGTGGAAAGGGGGCAGAAAGGAGTGAAGTACCTCCAAATAGCTTAGAAATGAGATGGCTGCTCTGATCATGAAACTATAAAATTAGCATAGAATGGATTCATTCATTCAACAAATATTTATTGAGCACCCACTACATGCCAGGTACTGTTATATACCGTGAAATATAGCAGGGAACAAAATAAATTTTTTGGAGCTTACATTCCTGTAAACAGAGAAAGATAATGAGCAAATAAATGAGTAACGATTTACTATAGTGTCTGTTAATGGCTGACCCAGTGGTTCTGAGCTAAAATCTTGAAAGTTATCCTAAGGTTATATATATACCAGCTCTACAAATCTCATTTTAACTATAAGGTTGAATGTATTGCCCACCAGAGAGAAGCTATAGAAGATAAGCTTCTATAGCTTATAAGAGATAAGAGATAAGAGAGAGTTACAGAGTCCATTATCAACAGAGTCCATGAAGAACCTATGAGAGAGACATTTCAAATCCAGGCTCTACCCTCTTCAAGCCATGTGCCTTTGGGAAAATTATTTACCCTCTGTGACTGAGTTTCTTCAAACACAATAATACTGTTTGCATGTTATGTTTTAGGTACACACTCGGCAATGCAGTATCTGTAAAGTGTGTACCATGGAGAGTGCCCAGTAAATGTTGCTGATATCATTGCAATGACCCAAGTGTTGAAGGTGCTGGCTCTGGGAGAATTGGCAACACTCAGACATGCTAGACAGATGTAAAGACTCACTAGTATGTACAACAAGAGTCCAGCCTGGTGACAGAGAGCCTAAGTACTTATCAGAAGCCCCCAATACTTAGGTTGAGGACCAGAAAAGTACTCAGCATGGATGGGAAATGCCCTCCAGAGATGCTGGAATCAGGTTATCTATACATTTTTCTGTTTTTGAAATATTTCTTTTTTCTCATTAATAAGAACAAACATCATTATCCAGCATTACCTGAGTGCCAGCACTAAACCCACATTCTAGAGAATACAAGGACAATGATAATAAGAAGCCAAATTTAGTTCCCTGCCTCAGGGAGCTCACCACCCAGCTAGGATGTATGATCTAAATGAATTCTTGGATCGAAACTTCCAATGCAGCACAAGACAAGGGCAAGCCTGGGGATGTCCTCTGAGCACCACAGAAAAGAATTAGAAAGATGTTACCTGGAAGGAAGGCAGAGTCTATAGGCAGATGCAAAGAGCATACTCTTGTGCAGCCCTCCTAAGTACCAGCCATCAAAACACAAAATTCCATTTCCTCCTCACACACACCCCATGAGGATAGATACTTGGGCCCATTTTATAGATGAGTAAAATAAGTCTCAAAGTTAAACAAGTTTCAAAGTTGAATGACTGAGGCTGGGTGCAGTAGCTCACACCGGTAATCTCAGCACTTAGGGAGGCGAAGGGGAACAGATTGCTTGAGCCCAGGAGTTTGAGATCAGCCTGGCCAACATGGGAAAACCCCATCTCTACAAAAAATACAAAAATTAGCTGGGCATGGTGGTACATGCCTGTAATGCCAGCTACTTAGGAGACTTAGGTGAAAGGATCAGCTGAGCCTGGGAGGCAGAGGTTGCAATGAGCTGAGATCATGCCACTGCATACCAGCCTGGGTGATAGAGCAAGACCCTGTCTCAAAAAAAAAAAATGTGGAATGACTTATCCAAACTCATCAGGCTACTCAGAGACCATCCCAGGATATAATTTGTGTCTGCCCATAAACCCTTTATAATTTTCCCTATTACAGGGAGTAATGGTCAAGGGTAATGGCCAAGGATGTGGAGGTGTCGAAGGACAGAGCTAGGATTTCAACTCTTACATCTAACTGTATGATTTGGGCAAATTATTTCAGTCCCCTGTGCCTGTTCTATCACATACAAAACATGTTTCATGACAACATCTCTTACAGCATTGTTGAGAATGAAATGGTATAATCCTTTTCTAGTACATGAATGGCATACAATAAGCATTGGCTGTTTTATCAAGTATGATGTTGCCATTACTTCCCTCTACCATCCATTCAGTAGATGCCACCCTAAGAAAGCAAGAACCCTTAGGAAGGAGACGCATCTTGAGAAGAGAGGGAGAGTAGCCATTGCTGGGAAGTCTGGGGCAAATGCCTAGGGACAGGCTTCCAGGGCCTGGCAGATCCCACTCGCCAGCTGCCCAGTTCCCTTCAGGAGCTACATTGCTTGGGATGGGCTCTTTTGGAAACTATTGGTCATTATAGCAGAAACTGTCCCTACTCCCCTCCTGGTTTTTGTACTCACTGTTGTTCCAGCCTGTTCTGTCTAAGGCCTTGCTCTGATTGCATCAGTAGGCAGGACTCCTACATAGAACAGACCTAAAATAGGTGGATGTCTATGCCAGCCTCCTTGCTTTCTGGAGCAGGACAACTCAGAAGTGTGTTCTCCACCATCTGCCAGAGTCCTCAACAGGACTGAGCTCCAGTTGCCCACACAGTAACCTGCTCATCAACACATCTTTCATTGGTCTCCTTCCCTTTCCTATGTCACCTCCACACTTCCCTACTTGTGTTTCCTGGGATCACCCAAATCTTAGTTTCAGAGTCTGCTTCAGGGAGAACCCAGCTATAGACATCTGGACTCAAAAAGCTCTCCAGCTCAGCACATAATTCTTGGTTAGGCCACTCCATTATACCCATTAGCCCTCTCTTAGTTTCTCTTTGCATTAGGACTTAAAATGACAGCCCTTTTCCTTCTGAATAGAGCTTATTACCAAAATACTCAGTCTGCGTATAACAGAAACTGGAATTAAACCACTGTCACCACTTTGCCAGTGTTTTGTTGTTGTTTTTGCAAATGCCTTACTCTTCAGTGCCCTCAGCTCCACCCCCATCCCACCCGCCTGCTCAGAATGGGGTCCTCGCATCCCCGGCTACCCTGATGCTCTTCTCAGGGGAGAACTGAAGGAAATAGTCAATTTCTGAAGTATCTCTGAACTAAGGAGTGTTTAAACTGAAGAGTTAGAAAAAAAAAAGATTTCCTGAATCAGCAAAGATTTATGCTAAACAACCCTTTTATGAAATGACCCACTGAGAAAGGAAAGCTTCACTGCAGCAGTTTAAGAGATTTCTTGGGGAAGAGAAAAGGAGACATATTCTTTCTCATTAGCTGACTTTAAGTACTTAGGGAAGTCTCCCAGGATGCCAACCAGATTCTCAGCAAGTTCAAAACAGCTATTTGTAAAGGCTTATCAGATATTTAATGGAATTATTTAGAAAACAGTGGTTGAGAACCTACCATGTGCTCTGGTAGGCACTAACCTAGAGAATGGGAATAGAATAGCAAAAACAAACAAACAAAAAAGAAACCCAAACCCCACAGAGTCTCTGTCGTCATGGAACCTACATTCTATATCAGTTATCTATTGCTGCATAATAAATGGCACCAAAACCTAAAGGCTTAAAGCAATAACCATTTACTCTAAATTCTGTGGGTCGGCAATTTGGGCTGGGCTCAGCTGGACTGGTCTTCTATTGTTTTCACCTGGGTCCATTTATGCTTCTGCAGTTATGTGGTGCCTTAACTGGGGCTGCGTGATCTAAAAGGACCTGACTCCCAGCTAGCAGGTGGTGCTAGCTATCAGCTGGTTGTTCTAAGGGCCTCAGCTGAGACGGCTTATCTCTGCCCTGCATAGCCCTTCTCCTTCCAGTAGTCTTGGCTCAGAAGTTCTACAACGCTGTGTTTCAGCATTCAGCTGGTCAAATTAAGCCACAAGGCCAGTCCAGATGTAAAGGGCACTCCAGCTCTTGCTGGGAGATGCATCAAAGGTACATTGTAAATGGCAGGCACACAGTTTTGGAGGGAATTTGTGGCATTTTTTTTTTTTTTGCAGTCTATGGTTATTCTAATAGTTGAGTCAAACAGCAAATATATAACAATGCTTAGCTAGAATTTCTCAACCCTGATTCTACATAAGAATTACCTGAAGAGCTCTTTTAAAAATGCCAGCTCCTCCATCACGACTAATTAAATCAGGGATTAGAGTTTGGGAACCTAGGCTGTTAACCAGCTTTCCAGGTGATTCTAGATTGCAGCTAGATTTGAGAATCACCAGTTAAAGCACTCTGAAAGAGAAATGAAGCAGTGTAGGGGAATGCCAAGTAATAAGAGAGCTGTGTAAGATGTGGAAGTCAAGGGAAGACTCTAAAGAGGAACCATTTGAGCTGAGATCCACATGGAAGAAAGGAGCTAGGGAGCCTTGGTGCGACTTGGAGAAGGGAGGGAGGAGCAGCAAATGGAATACTCTGGGGCCTGAGGTGGACAGAGGAGGCTGGGTAGCAGGAGCAGATGTGGTGTGGCAGATGCATCGGGAGACTGGGATGCATTCTAGACTGGAGGTGGCAGTGCCTTGGAGAAATGTCCTGTCTGGTTTCCCAGGAGTCAAGGCTTTGCACTTTGACCAGTCACCTCACTTGGTTTTTGTAGAGAAATAAAGCAATAAAGAACTGACAAAGTAGACTGTCTGTGGAAGGGCATAAGATTTGTTTAAGTTATTTATTGAAGAACTCACCAATTGAGCAGCCATCTCTAGAACATGGGAAACAAAGCAGGAGGGGAAAAGAGTACAGAATATGAGAAAACAACATGAAGTACTGCTTCTGAGAAGCCAAATGTAGAAAAAAAAGAACTCTAGGCTGAGAAACCATGGAAGCTGTGAGCAGACCTTCCAGGCAGAGACACAGCACCTGGAAATGTAGAGGAAGGAAGGACAGGTAGCGGCTAGAACTGAGGGCATTAGAACTGTCCCAGGACATAATCTTCTATGGCGACTGTGCTGCTTACTATGTGTAGGGAAGGCAAAATCTTCTCTCTTCCTGCTTAGAGTTTTTTAACTAGGCCTGAGAATTAATTTGACAGATGACAGATTAACAGGGGAAAGGCATGCAAATGTATTTAATCTAAGTTTTTTGTAAGCCTTTATAAGGAAATGAAGACTCAAAGAAGTGGCAAAACCTAAATGCTGTTAGACCAGGTCGAACAAAAAGAGGCAATTGTGGAAAAGTAAACTGTGTGGGGAGGCTAAAGGAAGATAAGAATGATTTTAACAAGGTCTGTTTGTACAGAATTCTCTCAGTCTCAACTTCCTGTCCTTGATGATAAGAATGTTCTTTCCTTTCTGGTACAGGGAGGCCATATTCCATATGGGGGTTTATCTCCTGCTTTTAGGAAGGTAACGGGGAGGGTTGGAGCACCTTCCTTGCACCTGCTGGCTTTTTTAAAGGGTCTTTATCCCAAAATAATCTGTGTGCCAAAGTAGCATATTTTGGGGTGGCAGATTCTGCACTCTTCAAATTACTGTAAGAAATCCCTGACTGGGAGACTTTTGCATGGGTTTCTAAAGGTGCTTCCCTATGTGACATGGCATTTTCCCTTCACATCGCAGCTATGGGGTAAGGGTCAATTGTGCCAGCTGTACATTCTCCATTTTTTTTTTAAAGAAGGGGTTTCACCATGTTGGTCAGGCTGGTCTTGAACTCTCGACCTTAGGCGATCCACCCGCCTTGGCCTCCAAAGTGCTTGGATTACAGGTGTGAGCCACCATGCCTGGCTGTTCTCCATTTTTGTAAGAGCAAACAGAAGCCCCGTGAGTCAGAAGGCTGACAGCACATCCCGCAGCTACTTCGTAGCTGAAAGGGGAAAGGAAACAGGGATTCTAGCTCCTGCTGTCCTTATTCACCTTCTTTCCTTCCTACCCTTCCCTGCCACCTTCCTTTCCCTGCTTAGCTGACATTCTGCAGTCCGCCCTTGTTGATACGCATTTATGGAACACCAGAGGGATCTTCAGCATTTTGTCCTCCTACCTGCCTTTTCTGACAAAGTTTCTAGGTTACTTCCTAGATTGTAATTTCCCAGGAAGAAGCCAGCCCAGTGCAGAGCTGTTATTTCACAAAACACCATTTGTGTTCTCACTGGAGGGAGCGGTGTCTGTCACCTTGTGGAGCTAACTTAGAAGGTAACAAGAATGGGATGTGGCCCAATTCCTAGTAATGGTGCCCCTAGCAAGAAGGAAAAGTTCTGGAAGAAACAAAATTAAGACCTACATTGGATACTCCAAACCCACCAAGGGCTAGCCACCAAGTGAAATACGATCAGTGTCCCCTCTCCAGAAACTATATGGATGGATATTTCACCATCCTTTTTCCTGCTCATGGTGAGACCAAAGTCAGCAAGCAAAGGGTTTTCACTGCATTGAGAGCTGCTAGCCACAGCCTCCCTCTGTCAGGCCCCTCTTCTAAGGGTCCTGAGACCCTGTATCAGAAGCAGGCAGGAGGCAGAATTCCAGAGTCCTCTCCAACCCACTGAGTAAGAGTCTATGGGGTTGGAACCTAGGACTGGTCATTTTATTTATTTATTTTCCCATTTATTTATTTTATTGCATTTTAGGTTTGGGGGTACATGTGAAGAACATGCAAGATTGTTGCATAAGTACACACGTGGCAGTGTGATTTGCTGCCTTCCTCCCCATCACCTACATCTGGCATCTCTCCCCTTGCTATCTCTCCCCAACTCCCCACCCCCCACCATCCCTCCCCTATTTCCCCCCAACTGACCCCAGTGTGTAGTGCTCCCTTCCCTGTGTCCATGTGTTCACTGTTAGTGGGAGTGTAAATTAGTTCAACCATT
>NW_016108217.1:83891-86038 GCF_001604975.1 Cebus imitator | reverse complement strand
GAAGACAGTGTGGCGATTCCTCAGGGACCTAGAAATAGAAATTCCATTTGACCCAACAATCCCATTACTGGGTATATATCCAAAGGATTATAAATTGTTCTACTATAAGGACACGTGCACACGAATGTTCATTGCAGCGCTGTTTACAATAGCAAAGACCTGGAACCAACCCAAATGCCCATCGATGATAGACTGGACAGGGAAAATGTGGCACATATATGCCATGGAATATTATGCAGCCATCAAAAACGATGAGTTTGTGTCCTTTGTAGGGACATGGATGAACCTGGAAACCATCATGCTCAGCAAACTGACAGAAGAGCAAAAGATCAAACATCGCATCTTCTCACTCATAGGCGGGTGTTGAACAATGAGGACTGGTCATTTTAAATAAGCTCCCCAAGGTAACATTGCTGCAAGTTAAATATCACAAGTTTAGGTAAAAACATAAATTCAATTCTCAGCCCACTAGCAACTAAGTGAATTTCTCTCTCATCAACCTAGTAGGAAATCCCAGACCCAGAATGCTTTTCCAGAACATGTCAAACAAGAGGCCCTAGAGCAAGACTGTGACCCCATACTCTACCAGAAAGAGGGCGTTTCCCCAAGGAAGCATTTTTAATAAGCTCTGGAAAACAATTCATTCTGCAGCCCACATTGCCTACAGCATCCTCCTGGCTCTCCATGTGCTAGCAGGATCTTAGTAAACTTGAATGAGGAGACCCCTAAGACCAGGGGTCTTGCTGGTTTGATCTTACTCCTCAGATTTGGGTTTTGACATTGTTGATGGAAATCCTAGAATATAGTTCTGAGAGAGAAGAGATGGAGATTCTGACTTATGTGTTTCACAGGTGAAAAGATTTTGTTCTGTTGGATCCACAGACTAGGAGTAGATGAGGTATGATCACGAGATAGTGAGAAGTGAGAGAGGTGAGGAGGCTAGGAGGCAGGTGAAGATGCGGAGAAGCCAGACTCCATCTCCTCGGCAGCAGGCCTAATCCTGTTCTCTCTCCCTATCCTCTCTCCCCTTTCCTTTCCTTCACTCTCTTCCTTTTTATTTCTCCCTTCTTGTCTCTTTCTTGTATCCCCCTTCCTCTCCCACATTCTCTTGATTTTTCTCTTTCTCTCTCCTTTTCTGTCTCCCCTTCTTTTCTTCCTTTTACTCTTTCCCTCCCCTCACCTTTTCCCTCATTCCTGCTACACAGATTTACCGGGTGCCCACTCTGTGCTCAGCACCATGGATAGCAGAAAAGGAAAAAAGTAAAAGGAGAAAGACAGTGGCCTCTAGGAGTTCCCTAGATCATAGGGATGATCAAAGAATAGGCAATTGCTGCTCGGTTATGAGTGGTGAGGTGGAGATGCCTAAAGCAGACATCTAATCTGGCTGCGATCCCTGGAAGTAATGCTTAAGGGAACACCTAAGAGAAGAGTGTGCAGCACACCAGTAAAAGGCTGGAGGAGGGGTAGAGAGGACTCCAGGCTGGGATAAGGTCCCAATTCAAAAGCAAACATGGCACCTCTGAGAGTCCTGGGCTGCTACACACAGTTGTGTAGGTTGCATCCTGCACCAGGGATCTAGGTCAATGATGAACAAGAATCTAGAGCCTCCCTGGGGCATGGATCTTCCTTTTATACAGTGAGTCTCCTATATTGAGAGGAATGTGCCTGTTTCTTCCACTGTTACTATTCTTCCTTGTACTTTGGCAAAAGACTGAGACAAGGACGGTAATACAGAAACTTAAGTGGGCGCATTTTTACTCTCATTTTCTTATTCAGGAATACAATGATATCTCAGACTCTACCCAGTGTGAGGTTCACCAGATATGGCCAAGTCTTGATCATTTCCTTCACACTTTACTTGTACTGGGTGCTTTGGGGACCTCTGCCTTCGGATTAGCCTCTCTTCCTTGCAGTCGTGCTCGTAGGTTGCATGGCATGGAAGTGTTTTGTTTCCCAAATTTCTAGCAAACATTCACCTAGTGACGCCTCATTACCATTTAGAGAACAACCTTCAAGGTGAATATTGGGAATCATCATTTATTCTCCCCTTTGAAAAGAGAAGGTATTTTGATATATTGCATTCTTTTTCAAAATTTGGCTCCAAATAAGATCTGAAGGCACTTTAAAGAGTTAGATGTGTTTAAAAG
>NW_016108217.1:77753-78846 GCF_001604975.1 Cebus imitator | reverse complement strand
TGAGAAGGCAATACCAGAATGCAGCTCCCAGCAAATGAGACACAGAGGGCTACAGGACTCCACAATTCCAAATGAGGTGCTGGGTTCATTTTGGTGGGACTGATAGGGCACTGAAAATAGCCCAGGGAAGAAGCCACAGGGTGAGAGCCACCCAGGGGTGGCAAATCAAGATGGGTGGGGGGGCGTGTTCCCACCTGAAACATGCAGCCAGCTTCGAGAGTTGGGGGACTTCACCCCCTGGGTGCTCTGATTTGGATCCTGTGCTTGCCTCATCCCTCCTACAACCCACGGTCCCTGAGATCCCTGCCACATGGTGGGGCACTGTGGGTTGTCCATGCAAATCAGAGCAGCGGCTCCCACTGGGCATGGCAAGTTGTCACATGGGCCCGGGCAGAAGTTTGGTCTAATGCCAGTGGGACAGACCATCCCACAGAGGGAGGCAAAGTTGAAAGCAGGGAAACAGACCATAAGGCCTGGCAGGCCCTACCTCCACAGAACTCAGACTGAAGCCCTCACTAGAGAGCTTGGCAGCAGATACACCAGTTTGACCCCAACCAGGAAGATGGAGCTCTGGGAGAGACACTATTGGGAAGGCAGGGCCAATCTCACCTGCAAACAAACTCCAGGGAAGGACCACCCACCCAACAACCTGACTGAACCCAAGAGAGCCCAGCAATGCCCTCTGCAGGCCAAAAAAGATATAGCTCCAACCTCAACAGAAAAAACGTCCACTAAGAGACTCCTCCTGAAATCACCAACTTCAACGATCAAAGGGAGAAAAATCCATGAAGATCGGGAAAAGAGCACAAAAAGGATGAAACCATCAAAGAACAGAATGCCTCTTCTCAGGGATCACAACTCCTCACCATCAAGGGAAGAAAAAAAGAGAATGAATTTGATGAATTGACAGAAGTAGGCTTCAGAAGGTAGATAATAACAAACTTCTCTGAGTTAAAAGACCATGTTCTAACCCAATGCAAAGAAACTAAGAACCTTGAAAAAAAGGTTAGATGAAATGTTAACTAGAATAACCAGCTTAGAGAAGAATATAAATTACTTGATGGAACTGAAAAACACAGCACGAGAACTTTAC
>NW_016108217.1:61767-76733 GCF_001604975.1 Cebus imitator | reverse complement strand
ACAAAGAAGGGCATTACATAATGGTAAAGGGATCAATGCAACAAGAAGAGCTAACTACCCTAAATATATATGCACCCAATGCAGGAGCACCCAGATAAATAAAACAAGTTCTTAATGATCTACAAAGAGACTTAGACTCCCGCACAATAATAGTGGGAGACTTTAACACTCCACTGATAATATTGGACAGCTCAATGAGACAGAAAGTCAACAAGGATATTCAGGACTTGAATGCAGATTTGGGCCAAGTGAACCTAACAGATATTTACAGGACACTCCACCCCAAATCCACAGAATACACATTCTTCTCAGCACCACTTTGCACTTACTCCAAAATTGACCACATAATTGGAAGTCAGCCACTCCTCAGCAAACGCAAAAGAACAGAAATCCTAACAAACAGTTTCTCAGACCACAGCACAATCAAATTAGAACTCAAGATTAAAGAAAGCACTCAAAACTGCACAATCACATGGAAACAGAACAACTTGCTCCTGAATGACAAATGGATAAACAATGAAATGAAGGCAGAAATAAAAATGTTCTTAGAAACCAACAAGAATGAAGACACAATGCACCAGATCCTATGGGTCAATTTGAAGTAGTGTCTAGAGGGAATAAATTTCCACATTAGAAACAAGGAAAGATCTAAAATTGACACCCTATAGTCAAAATTGAAAGAGCTAGAGGAGCAAGATCAAAAAACTCAAAAGCAAGCAGAAGGCAAGAAATAACTAAGATCAGAGCAGAACTGAAGGAGATAGAGACACAAAAAAAACTTCAAAAAATAAATAAATCCAGGAGCTGGTTTTTTGAAAAGATCAACACAATAGACAGACTGCTAGCCAGATTAATAAAAAAGAAAAGAGAGAAGAATGGAATACATGCAATAAAAAATGATAAAGGGGAGATCATCACTGATTCCTCAGAAATACAAACTACCATCAGAGATTACTACAAACAACTCTATGCACATAAACCAGTAAATCTGGAAGAAATGGATAAACTCCTGGACACTTGCACATTCCCAAGACTAAGCCAAGAAGAAGCTGAAACCCTGAAGAGACCAATAACAAAGTCTGAAGTCGAGGCAGCAATTAATAGCCTACCAACCAAAAAAAGTCGATGTCCAGATGGGTTCACAGCTAAATTCTACCAGACATACAAAGAGGAGCTGGTACCATTCCTGTTGAAACTACTCAAAATAATACAAAAAGAGGCAATCCTCCCTAAGTCTTTCTATGAGACCAACATCATTCTGATACCAAAATCTGGCAGAGACAGAACTAAAAAAGAAAACTACATGCCAATATCCATGATGAACATTGATGCAAAAATCTTGAGTAAAATACTGACAAACCAAATCCAACAGCACATCAAAAAGCTTATCCACCACGATCAAGCAGGCTTTATCCCGGAATGCAAGGCTGGTTCAACATATGCAAATCTATAAATGTAATTCACCACATAAACACAACCAAAGACAAAAACCACATGATTATCTCTATAGATGCAGAGAAGGCCTTTGACTAAATTCAACAGCCTTTTATGCCAAAAACTCTCGATAAGCTAGGTATGGATGGAGCGTATCTCAAAACAATAAAAGCTATTTAGGAGAAACCCACAGTCAATATCATACTGAATGGGCAAAAACTAGAAGCATTCCCTTTAAAACCTGACACTAGACAAGGATGCCCTCTCTCACTACTCCTATTCAATATAATATTGGAAGTTCTAGCCAGAGCAATTAGGAAGAAAAAGAAATAAAGGGCATTCAGTTAGGAAAAGAAGAATTCAAATTGTCCCTCTTTGCAAACGACATGATTGTTTATTTAGAAGACCCCATTGTCTCCACCCAAAACCTCCTTAAACTGATAAGCAACTTCTGCAAAGTCTCAGGATACAAAATCAATGTGCAGAAATCACAAGCATTCCTATACATCAGACTTAAAGAAAGCCAAATCAAGAATGAACTGCCATTCACAATTGCTAAAAAGAGAATAAAATACCTAGGAGTACAACTAACAAAGGATGTAAAAGATCTCTTCAAGGAGAACTGCAAACCACTGATCAAGGAAATAAGAGAGGACACAACAGATGGAAAAACATTCCATGCTCATGGTTAGGAAGAATCAATATTGTGAAAATGGCCATACTGCCCAAAGTAATTGATCGATTCAATGCTATTCCCATCAAGCTACCATTGACCCTCACAGAACTGGAAAAAATCACTTTAAACTTCATGTGGAACCAAAAGAGAGCCCACATAGCCAAGATAATCCTAAGCAAAAGAACAAAGCTGGAAGCATCACGCTACCTGACTTCAAACTATACTACAAGGCTATAGTAATCAAAACAGCATGGTACTGGTACCAAAACAGAGATACAGACCAATGGAACAGAACAGAGGCCTTGGAAGCAATGAAACACATCTATAACCATCTGCTCTTTGACAAACCAGACAAAAGCAATGTGGAAAGAACTCCCTGTTTAATAAATGGTGTTTGGAAAACTGACTAGCCATATTCAGGAAGCTGAAACTAGACCCCTTCCTTACATCTTAAACAAAAATTAACTCCAGATGGATTAAAGATTTAAACATAAGAACTAACACCATAATAACCCTAGAAGAAGACCTAGGCAACACCATTCAGGACATAGGTACAGGCAAGGACTTCATGACCAAAACATCAAAAGCATTGGCAACAAAAGCCAAAATAGACAAATGAGATCTAATTAAGCTTAAGAGTTTCAGCCGGGCGTGGTGGCTCATGCCTTTAATACCAGCACTTTGGGAGGCCAAGGCGGGCAGATCGTGAGGTCAAGAGATCGAGACCATTCTGACCAGTATGGTGAAATCCTGTCTCTACTGAAAATACAAACAAGTTAGCCAGGCATGGTGGCACGTGCCTGTGGTCCCAGCTTCTTTGGAGGCTGAGGCAGAAGAATCGCTTGAACCCAAGAGGTGGAGGTTGCAGTGAGCCAAGATTGTACCACTGCACTCCAGCCTGCTGACAGAGCAAGTCTCCGTCTAAAAAAAAAAAAAGTTTCTGCACAGCAAAAGAAACAATCATTAGAGTAAACTAGCAACCAACAGAATGGGAAAAAATTCTTGCAATCTACCCATCAGACAGAGGGCTAATGTCTAGAATCTACAAAGAACTAAAGAAGATTTATAAGAAAAAAAAACAAACCCATTCAAAAATGGGCAAAGGACATGAACAGATACTTTTCAAAAGAAGACAAATATGTGGCCAAAAAACATGAAAAAATGCTCATCATCACTGATCATTAGAGAAATACAAATCAAAACCACATTGAGATACCATCTCACGCCAGTTAGAATGGCAATCATTAAAAAATCTGGAGACAACAGATGCTGGAGAGGAGGTGGAGAAAAAGGAACACTTTTACACTGTCGGTGGGAGTGTAAATTAGTTCAACCATTATGGAAGACAGTGTGGTGATTCCTCAAGGATCTAGAAATAGAAATTCCATTTGACCCAGCAATCCCATTACTGGGTATATACCCAAAGTATTATAAATCATTCTATTATAAAGACACATGCACATGTATGTTCCTTGTGGTGCTGTTTACAATAGCAAAGACCTGGAAGCAAACCAAATGCCCTTCGATGATAGACTGGACAAAAAAAATGTGACACATATACACCATGTAATACTATGCAGTCATAAAAAAATGATGAGTTTGTATCCTTTGTAGAGACATGGATGAATCTAGAAACCATCATTCTGAGCAAACTGACACAAGAACAGAAAACCGAACACTGCATGTTTTCACTCATAGGCAGGTGATGAACAATGAGAACACATGGACACAGGGAAGAAAACAACACTCATAGGGTTAGGTGGGGAAGGGGAGAGGATGGACAGCAAGTGGGGGAGGGGAGGTTGGTGAGGGATAACAACAGGAGGGCAGAGGGGTGTGGGGTGGGGATGGAGAGAGCAAACCACCATGGCATGTATGTACCTACGCAACAATCCTTCAGGATGCAGGACATGCACATGTACCCCAGAGCCCACATACAATAATAAAAAAAAAATTGGATACTTTTCTAGTAATTAAAACTCATTTAGCTGGTCAGGGAGATGGTTCTCAGCTGAGACAAAAATTACCTGAAGATACCAGCAATGCCTTCCTTCACCTTCAGAACTGAAACCGCAAGGAAAACTAAGAAATGCCTGTCAACATTTCTTTCCTCTACTGTTGAACCAAAAAAGCTAGACTTTGCTCTCTCACTGAAATTCTGTTGATTCAGCCTTGCCCATCAGAAATCTTTGAAGGAAAGATGACTTGTCAGTAGAAATGGAATTCTAAATATTTAGAAAATGTAAATATACACACATATCTATATATACATATATATATATATAAGATATATACATATATTTGGGGAAGACATTTTTAATTAAGTGGACTTCACTTTCTTTCAATAGGAGAAACTGTTTGAAAATAGAGTTAGTGAGAAAAGAGGCTCCTCCTACCTTTAACCTTCCTGCACTATCTGGAAAGGGGAAAACAAAGTTGTTTTGCCCTCTAGCAGGAATGAGGGGTGAGAAAGATGCATGCTAATGATTTGTGATGGCATGTCCCAAAATATGGAGATGTAGCTGGCAGAAATCATAATCACAAAGGCAAAATACCACAAAGAGATGAGGAGATGTGGAGGATTGTCCTGTACAACTTCTTGTTCTAGAGGTAAGAAAACCAAGAGTCAGTGAAGATGGGCAACTTTCCTAAGTCACAATGCAAATCAGTGACAGTGCTGAGATGAGCCCCTAAGGTACTTAATCTTCTGCAAATAATGTTCTTCAGTACAGTGAAGAAAATAAATAGGCTTCAGTCACAACTACTGTTTCCTGGGTATTCAGTGAGGTTAGTGGGAGACAATGACCTTAGACATGGAGGATAGAAGCTGATGGAGAAGAGAGTTACTTCCTTCTCTCAACAATAGACCAGAAATAGGAGGCAGTAAACTGTGTATGCATGCATAAACATGAGTGGTGTGTGTGTGCATGTGTATGTGTGATTTTAGGCAGAAATGGCACATAACTAACACACGCATGAAAAAAAAAGCATGGATTTTGATATCCGACAAACTATGGAATGAATATTGACTCTCACATTTACAATGTGATCTTGATCAAGGGAGGTAACCTCTCTCAGCCTCACTTTCTTCATGTCTAATGTGAGAATAACAAGTTAGCAATCACTTACATGGACTCTGATGTGTACATTGAGCAAGGCAAAGAATGTAAAGTCCCTGCATCAGATGGATAAAGGAGAGGCCATTTTCTCCTTTAGGGAGCAATTATTATTAGGGAGAGAAATTTATATTGTTATAAAGGAAGACTTACATCATGTTTTCCCACATTTTTTAAATTCTCAAGAATTAAGATGTTTTCAGTTGTGAAACAGAAGGGAGGAAACAGGAAGGAGCTTTTATTAAGGATGAAAAATTGCTACAATTTTAATTTTGAAAGCAGGCTTCTTGACAGAATGTGGGTATGTTTTCAGAATAATTAACAGGAAAGCCAGAACAGAGGAAATTAATTGCTATCAATATAATTGCCTTCCAAATGGCAACCTTGAGACTGATGTACAATAAGGCCTTAGTTTCCCTATGTGATAGGCTGCTCACTGGCTTGGGAGACTCAAGAGGTGGTTCTGTCCGTCATAATGCTATCTTCCTAAGATGGAAATTAATATTTGTTAGTTTCTACAATGTTGTAGTGTACTCAAAGTGTACTAGCTGCTGTTGTCTATGCAAATTTAAATATCATATCAATCTTATAAATCAGATATAATTAATTCTGTTTTACAGAGGAGAAAAGTGAGGCCTGAGAGTTTGCTCAAAGACAAATGTTTAGAAATTGGCAAAGTCAGTTAGAACCCAAATCTGCCAAACTTCAAAGCTGTGATCGTTCTTCTTTATGAGAACACCTTCCACAAAACATGTAGTGGACATGAGGGCAGAGGTAGACTTAGGACACTAGAGATCCGAATCTCACTTTATTGATGGTTATTTCATTAATCCTAGGTTTTAGGATCACCATTTAATAGCTTAGTGACTTTGGCAAGTTTCTTTACTTGCGTGATACTCAATTTTCATATCGACCAATTTTGTGATTCTGAAGGTGTCACTTCCATCCTACTCCTGCAGGTTGCTGCCAGAGCCTAACTTTAGTGAGTAGAAGAGTGGGAGGAGATGCTTATAGAAAAATGTGTATGTGTAGTTGTGTGTGTGTGTGTGTGTGTGTGTGTGTGTGTGTGTGTGTCTTAGGAGGTATAAACCAAAAGCTTCATATTATTTCCTTTTATCACAGTCAACCCAGTCCTTACTCACCAACTTGGAGACACTGCCATTTCAGTGGCTGAAGGTGAGAATATATTTCTGACTGGTTTCTTGAAGCATGGAGGAAACAGTTTGAAAGACTGGAGATAAGAGTGCACATGGTGAAGACATATGGATAAATATATACATGTGGGCACAAATAAATCTATATCTCATGGTAAATCCCACCAGAAAGCATCCACCATGGAAGATGCATGAAACTACCAAGGAAACAAAATGACTGGGAAATTGATGTTAGCCAGTCTTCATCTTCAGCCACTCCAGACCTCATCTGATGAGCACATAGAGTGACCCCGGCTAAGAGACAGGTCACAAATGGGCCCAAAATGATGATCTCACACTAACACATCCCCCGATTCACTTTTATGGCACTTTATATCTCTTCTGTACCGCCCTTACCATAATTATAATTAAGCCTCACCCCTTTCCCCAGATGGAGACTGAGGAGAAAGAGCTCTTTCTAGAGTAGACATTTGACAATTTCTCTTTGCATAATTGAGGGAGCCTTGATGAAGGGGCATATGGTCTCTTTCTTATTCCAGCAGGCCCCCTAGGTCTCAATCTGGAAGGAGGAAGGAATAATAATTGGACTTACTAACTTTGTGGAAATGCAAGGGCTCTGCAGCTCACAGGCATTGGAGTAGCTACTTTTTTCCTCTTATGGCTTAAGAACGTGCTGTCTCTGAGAACTAATAATGTCTTCAGAGATGTGGATATGTGCACAGACCAAAAGGTACCATGTTAATTAAACAGATGTAGCTGTAAATCATTCTGTCAGAAAAACCAAGCTGGACGATATACCTGCCCCCACTTAAACCTGTGAGATTTGGAGCCAATGCCCTTCCATTCTGGAATACCAACAGGTATCTCCACTTATGCTGCCAAATTTCTAGGAAACCAGTCCTGATGCAAGGACCCAGATCTGGGAAATTATACAATGACAGGGTAAGAGAGTGATAATTGGGTTGTTGATCAACTCACATCAAGACGGGTGGCACTTTACACAGGAAAAGATACAAGAAGAGTGTGAATTTAAGGACAGAAACTGGGAGAAGAATTAAAACCTCTATATGAAAGCTACTTTCTCACCGAGTTTTGGAGAAGTTATATTTAGCCCATAGATTTATATTTTTCTTTCCTATGTTGTCGTTTCCTTTTTGAAAAATATGTATTTTATTAGAAACATAACACACATTCCAGCACATGTGTATCTAAGTGTACAGCTCAATGGATTTGTTAATATGAACACACTGTTGCAACTCCAGCTCCCAGATTAAGTCAGAAACTCTCTTCATGACACCTGTCAGTTACTACTCATCCCTTCTTAAACTCAGCCACTGACCTGGTTTCCTGATAAGATAGAGATATTCATGCAAGCCATGTTCCCATGAAGAACAAGAAAAACTGGATAGGTTTCAAATGGTATACATTTAAAGGCATTAGAGTGTTGCAGAAACAAGGAAGACTTGTAGCAGTGAAATTCTACAGGGCAAAGCATTGCAGAGGTGAGCTAGGATTTAGCTGTTCTTTGCCAATTCTGGGCATGGGCCAGAGGCTGAAAATCTGGGCTTGGCTCAGGCAGAGCAATGATGCTATGGCAAATACTATGAAAGTGATACAGTAAGGCTTGTAGCAGATGCACAGGAATGCAGTGACTTAAATGGGAAATGGAATGGCTTCAAACTGATGACATTTTCTCCTAGGACATTTGCTAAATGTTGAAGCTGCTTGAAGCAGAAGGGGAAAGCGTTATGCCCTATAAACTAAAAATAAAACTCTAAGCCCCCACACTTACTGAAATGGACCCCCTCGTGGCCAAGGGGATCTCAAAGAAACTGGAAAAACTAGTTCAGCCCATGATGGAAAAGGAGGTCAGACATGCCTCATTATACCCTCCTCCCTTTGGAGTTAAGACATAACTGACGGGCATTAACATTAAAAGAGAGATCTTAAGCCTGGCAAAATAGACTCTATGTTGTAATAAGATACCAAATTCCAACCTGATTCTGGTATAGCATCACATGACAGCAAGCGCAGAAGGAAATCAAAGTATTCCCCAAAATGTATTTCCTTGACATATTTTGAAAAGTTGCACAAAGGTCTCTGCGGGGGGTGGGGAGCAGGGGGTGGGGAGTGAAATTTGCATTCTGTAGAGACTCTCCTCCCCTTATTAGGTCTTTTCTGGAGAGTCTGACATCTTTTAAGTCTTGAAAAGAGACACCTTTCTCTAAAGCTTGCTACCTGAGCCTTCATTTACATGATAAGAACCTTGGCTTCCCCCTACCCCATCCCACCTTACCTTAATGCAAGCATTTCTTTATGCTGACTTCAACTCTTCAGTCAGATCTTAACCAACTGCCAATCAGGAAATCTTTGAACCCACCTATGACCTGGGAGCCCCAGCTCAGAGATGTCCCATTTTTTCTGGGCCAAACTACTGTATACTTTTCATGTATCGATTTATGTCTTTATTACTTCTGTTTCCCTAAAATGTATAAAACTAAGCTGTAACCCAACTACCTTGGGCATAGGTTCTCAGGACCTCCTGAGGTTGTGTCATAGGCCATGTTCCTCAACCTTGGCAAAATAAACTTCTAAATGGATTGAGACCTGTCTCAAATTCTTTTTGGTTGAAAATCCAAACTCAGAAAAGAGCAGTAGAATTTCCCACAGCCTCACAGTGCCTAGGAAACGAGGAGCACTATGAGAAAGGACCCTGAGAAACTGTACACAGGAGTATTATGGACTTCTTACAGATGGGCATGATTGGGGCTCTCCCCCAGCCACTAGGAATGTCAGATGATGGTTCAGCAATTACCACATTGCATCTCTAGAAGTGATAAATTGGCAGCCAGCACCAGAGAGAGGACATTTCCTGATGGTCCATACCTATTGCACGAAAGTGTTCATTGCATACAGATGCCAGGGAGAAGCAATTCCCAGGCCTGTGCACTAAGAAACAAAATGGCAGAGTATGATCTTCCATGGTCACTCCACCAGAAAAGGGAAGAAAGCCTCAAGTGGGCATGAACACAATTTCCTAAACACACTGCATGTGCTCACCTCCCCAGGTAAGGAGGGCACTGCACATACAGGCAGCCTACCCTAAGCGAAGAATCATAGGAAAGGAGCCAGCTTCTATAGTCCTCAGATCAAGTTTAAGCACCACACTTGACCTTCACATGCCTGCTTAGGACTTTTCCAGGTATACGTTCTTTTCTTTCCTGATCTAAAGTCTTTTTAAATAAACTTCTGCTTCTCCTCTGAAACTTGTCTGCATCTCTTTTTCTGAGGGGCACCTCAGTTGAATTCTTTTTTCTGAGGAGGCAAGAATTGAGGCTGCCACAGACCCATTTGGAATTTGCCACCACTGACTCGGATACCTGTCACCATAACAGACTGAATTGTGTCTCTACTCTGAATTCATATGTTGAAACCCAAATCTCTAGTATTTCGAAATGTGACTGTATTTGGAGATAGCGTCTTTAAAAAGATAATTAAATTAAAATAAGATCAGTAGAGTGGCCTCTAATCCAATATGACCAGTTTCCTCCTAAGAAGACAAAATTAGGAACCCAGAATGGTGGCTCATGCCTATAATATCTAATACTCAGGATGCTGAGATGGGAGGATTTCTTGAGGCCAGGAGTTCCAGAGATCAGCCACAAGTAAAATAGGAGAGACCCATCTGAAGAAGAAGGAGGAGGAGGAGAAGGGGAAGGGGAAGGGGAAGGGGAAGGGAAAGGGAATGGGGAAGGGGAAAGGGAAGGGAAAGGGGAAGGGGAAGAAGAAATTTGGGCACAGTTACAAATGGAAGACCACATGAAGACAAAGGGAGAAGACAGCCATCTACAAGCTAAGGAGAGAGACCTTAAAAGATACCAACCCTGCTGATACCTTAATCTCAGACTTCTATCCTGCAGAATTGAAAGAAAATAAATTTCAGTTGTTTAAACCATCCAGTCTGTGGCACTTTGTTATGGCAGCCCTAGCAAATGAATATAGCCCTCAAGGGAGTCATGAAGCAACATTTACTATCTCCAACTGTTTTCCCCCAAGCACTTACTAATCTGGGCACATCTAAAATCTACAAATCCAGGTTTGGCCTTGGCAAAGGGCCACTGCTATGGGAGGGATAAACTAGCAGAACTGGATTTTGGCATTCATACTGGGCTGAAGTGACAAAATTGAAGACTTGAGGAACCTCAAACATATAACCAGTATCCTCTTCAATATCTTTGCCAAATTCTGAAGCTATAAAAAGTGGTGAGTCAAGATGCTATGCCAAAAATCTCCTTAAAGTAGAGCAAACATTTCTGCAGTTACTCAGTTCCAAAAAAAAAAAAGAGAGAAAGTTGGGTTCTCAATTGAGTTTCCTGATGGCCACAACCTAACAACAGGAGAAAATTATATTTAGATAGATTCTTATGAAAAATATAGCCCAGGCTTGACCCATTCAGTCCCTGACTGGAATAAGGAAATTAGTCACCCCATCCCAGCCTCCTGACATCTATTTACCCATCAGAGGAAAGGGTGAATCTACCCTGTGAAAGATAAGATCAGCTGAAACTCTGCAGTGTTATAAAGATATTTAAATAGTAATAATTTACTAGATATGTAGAAACAGGACCATGTGATCAATAACCAAGGGGAAAGACAAATGATAAAAACAGATCCACAGATGATTTAAAACAGTCAATTCTTGTTATTTGTGGTAGTTAGTCTATATGTTGCTATGAACAGTGAAGTAATCAATAGTGAAATATTGCTCCACAGGGAAATACAGGATGTGGTTCTGCAAGCTTCTGGTTACAACAGTTTTATCAGCCAAAATTCTATTGGCATTATATAAGTTTGTTTGACATCATCTTGTAAGATGAGCTAGCGTTATCAGCTTTGATGACCTGCTCTTCCACCTAACTTTTCCTTTATAATAACAACACTTACTAGGTATTTTTAAAATTTTTCTATAGCCGCCTGATCTTTGGAGGATACTTTGCCTACATTCAACATTTCTCAGGTCATATCACCTTTTCAAACATGTGAGCCACCGTCATTAACTGGGAAATGTCTAACATTTTCCTGACCCTGAGTGATGTAACAGTAAGTTTATTTGACATTCACCATCATGGTAGTGCTGTGCATTATGCTTTTTAAAAATCAATCATCATCTCAAGAATCCACAATCTTAGCCACTTTTTAATGTTTTCCATGGCTTTATTATGTACTATAGGTATTACTTTAGCACTTTCCAGCATGGCCTTACTTACAGACTGGCAAATTTTCTCTTTCTTTTTCTCCATGTACCACATTATTGATTCATTAACATTGGACTCATAAACAAGAATACTATAACTCAGGCCTGAACAAAGCTTGTATAGTATACATATTTTCTCTATAAGGTACATAACAGCCATCTTGCACATCAGAAACACCAGACAGTACTTTAGCATTATGCTTGGCAGCCATTTGAAACAGCAAAACTGCCAAATACAGCACAAAAATGCACAAAGAGACCACAATAAGACACCTGTTTACAATAGGAGAGCTGAAACAATACTGCAGAGTGTCACCTTGTTCAATCTCAGCTGGGAACATGTACATCAAGTAAATAAAAATTTTCACCACTCTGCATATTTCCATAAATGACTATGAAAGTGCCATGAGTATTGATTTGGGGTTTACAAATAAATGTTAACAAGTAAGCAAATTCATAAATATGGAATCCACAAATAATGAGGATCAACTGTATTCATGTTAACAAAGACTTCAAAATAACTATAATTCATATGTTTAAAAGTATAAAGAAAAAATAGAAAAAAATTAAAGATTTTCATCAGAGAACTGACGAAAGCTATAAAAATGAACATCAAATAAACATCAAATTAAAAACCTAATGAATAGATTTAACATAATATTAAACACAGAGAAGATGAGATTAACTGAAAGAAAAGGCAAGCTGAATATACTGAGAATTGGAGGCAGATGGACTAGTTCAATAATAATAATAATAAAAAAAAACAGAGCACAGTATACATGTGAGGGACACCAAAATCAAATTACTAAAAATGATAGAAAAGCCCTTAAAAATAGAAAGAACTAAAAATGTGTATTATCTCTAAAGGAGTATTAATAAAGTTGAAGGCTGACTGTATAATGGAAAGTATACAAGTCATAGTTCAATAAGATGGTCTTTTAAGTTCTGAACTGAAGAAATTAATTACCCTATTTCTCCTGCCATTGATTAAGCATTGCTGTTTTTGAGCATTATATAAATGGAATTGTATTGTAATCTTTTGTGTCTGGCTTCCTTTGTTGAATATTGTTTTTGACACCTATCTATGTAATAGAGGAAGTCAAATTTTCTCTGCTTGCAGATGACATGATTGTATATTTAGAAAACCCCATCATCTTAGCCCAAAATGTCCTTAAGCTGATAAAGAACTTCAGCAAGTCTCAGGATACAAAATCAATGTGCAAAAATCACAAGCATTCCTATACACCAATAACAGACAAACAGAGAGCCAAATCATGAGTTAATTCCTATTCACAATTGCTACAAAGAGAATAAAATACCTAGAAATACAACTTACAAGTGATGAAAAGGAACTTTTAAGGAGAACTACAAACTACTGCTCAAGGAAATAAGAGGACACAAACAAATGGAAAGATATTCCATGCTCATGGATAGGAAGAATCAATATCATTAAAATGTCCATACTGAACAAAGTAATTTATAGATTCAATGCTATCCTCATCAAGACAAAATTGGAAAACAACTACTTTATATTTCACATGAAAATCAAAAAGAGCCTGCATAGCCAAGACAATCCTAAGCAAAAAGAACAAAGCTGGAAGCATCATGCTACCTGACTTCAAACTATACTACAAGGCTACAGTAACCAAAATAGCATGGTACTAGTACCAAAACAGATATATAGACCAATGGAACAGAACAGAGGCCTCAGAAATAATGCCACACATCTACAACCATCTAATCTTTGACAAAAAAACTGACAAAAGCATTGGGGAAAGGATTCCCTATTTAATAAATGGTATTGGGAAAACTGGCTAGTCATATGCAGAAAGCTGAAACTGGATACCTTCCTTACACCTTACACAAAAATTAACTCACGATGCATTAAAGACTTAAATGTAAGACCTAAAACCATAAAAACCCTAGAAAAAACCTAGGCAACACCATTTAAGACATAGGCATGGGCAAAGTCTTCATGACTAAAACAGCAAAAGCAATAGCAACAAAAGCCAAAATAGACAAATGGGATCTAATTAAACTGAAGAGCTTCTGCACAGCAAAAGAAATGATCATCAGAGTAAACAGTCAGCCTACAGAATGGGAGAAAATTTTTGCCATCCATCTGACAATAATATCCAGAATCTCCAAAGAACTTAAACAAATTTACAGGAAAAAAACAACCCTATCAAAAAGTGGGCAAAGGATATGAACAGACACTTCTCAAAAGAAGACATTTATGCAGCCAACAAACATATGAAAAAAAGCTCATCATCACTGGTCATTAGAGAAATGCAAATCAAAATCACAATGAGATACCATCTCACACCAGTTAGAATTGCAATCATCAAAAATTCAGGAAACAACAGATGCTGGAGAGGATGTGGAGAAATAGGAATGTGTTTACACTGTTGGTGGGAGTGTAAATTAGTTCAACCATTGTGGAAGACAGTGTAACTATTCTTCAAGGGTCTAGAACTAGAAATACCATTTGATCCAGCAATCCTATTACTGGATATATACCCAAAGGATTATAAATCACTCTACTGTAAAGACACATGTACACACGTTTATTGCAGCACTGTTCACAATGGCAAAGACTTGGAACCAACCCAAATGCCCATCAATGATAGACTGGATAAAGAAAATGTGGCACATATACACCATGGAATACTATGTAGCTATAAAAAAGGATGAGTTCATGTCTTTTGCAGGGACATAGATGAAGCTGGAAACCATCATTCTCAGTAAACTAACACAAGAACATAAAACCAAACATTGCGTGTCATCACTCATAAGTGGGTGTTGAAGTATGAGAACACATAAACACAGGGAGGGGAACATCACACACTGGGGCCTGTCAGGGGCTGGGAGGCTAAGGGAGGGATAACATTAGGAAAAATACCTAATGTAGATGATGGGTTGATGGGTTGAGCAAACCACCATGGCATATGTATACCTATGTAACAAATCTGCATGATCCACACATGTACCCCAGAATATAAACTATACAAAAAAAAAAAGAAGAAGAAAATAGATTCTTTATTGAAATGTAGTTCAATGTATCAATCTTTACTGTTAGTACATTTTGTGTTCTGTTTGGGAAATCTTTCCCTACCCTCAAGATCTTGAAGATCTTATTTTACAGAAGCACTTTTAAAAATATTTCATTCACTTTGGGAGGCCGAGGCAGGTGGATCACAAGGTCAAGAGATTGAGATCATCCTGGTCAACATGGTGAAACTCCGTCTCTACTAAAAATACAAAAAATTAGCTGGGCATGGTGGCACATGCCTGTAATCCCAGCTACTCAGGAGGCTGAGGCAGGAGAATTG
>NW_016108217.1:28303-60612 GCF_001604975.1 Cebus imitator | reverse complement strand
CAATGAACATTCGTGTGCATGTGTCCTTATAATAGAACAATTTATAATCCTTTGGATAGATACCCAGCAATGGGATTGCTGGGTCAAATGGAATTTCTATTTCTAGGTCCTTGAGGAATGGCCACACTGTCTTCCACAATGGTTGAACTAATTTACACTCCCACCAACAGTGTAAAAGTGTTCCTATTTCTCCACATTCTCTCCAGCATCTGTTGTCTCCAGGTTTTTTAATGATTGCCATTCTAACTGGTGTGAGATGGTATCTCAATGTAGTTTCGATTTGCATTTCTCTAATGACCAGTGACAATGAGCATTTTTTCGTATGTTTGTTGGCCTCATATATGTCTTCTTTTGTAAAGTGCCTGTTCATCTCCTTCACCTACTTTTGAAAGGGTTTGTTTTTTTCTTGTAAATCTGTTTTAGTTCTTTGTAGATGCTGGCTATTAGCCCTTTGTCAGATGGGTAGATTGCAAAAATTTTTTCCCATTCTGTTGGTTGCCAATTCACTCTAATGATTGTTTCTTTTGCTCTGCAGAAGCTCTGGAGTTTAGTTAGGTCCCATTTGTCTATTTCAGCTTTTGTTGCCAATGCTTTTGGTGTTTTAGTCATGAAGTCCTTGCCTATGCCTATGTCCTGGATGGTTTTGCCTAGGTTTTCTTCCAGGGTTTTAATGCTATTAGGCCTTATGTTTAAATCTGTGAATATGTAAATATTAAAGGCTTAAATATTTACATATTCTTTAAATTTCCCTCAAGAATGTTTTTAGATTTGTGTTTATAGGTTTTCTTAGACTTTTTCCTAAATATTTGATGCTTTTGACAGTATTATAAATGTTATTTTAAATCTTATTTTAAAATAAATTTATTTTAAAATCTTTTAAATTATTTATTAGTATGTAAAAATACTGATTTTCTAAAATGTTAACTATATACCTTCCTACATAATTTGCCAAACTTATTTTAGTGTAAATTCCTTTGAATTTTCAAATTGATCTTTAGTACAATATTGGATATAAGAGAGTTAACAATAGACATACTTGTCTCATTTCTGATCATAAAGGGAAAATTTTGATATTTTATCATTAAGCATTATGATCATTATAGGGTTTTTGTAAATTTAGTATTAGATTATGGGATGGCCTTTACATTCTTAGTTTGCTAAGAATTTTTATTATCAAAGGGGATTGATTGTATAAATGTCTTTGCTGAGATTATTATATTCTTTTTCTCCCTTATTCTGTTAATGTGGTAAATAACAATTGATTGGTTATTGGATGTAAACAAAATTTACAAATCCTGTTTGCAAACTTAATTCCTAAAATAAAACCAGTCACCTGTCTACCTACCCCTCCCCCTCAACATGTATACATCACTAGAGTTACTTGCCAATTTTTAATTGAGACTTTTCATTTATGCTCCTGAGATTTTCCTGTAACTTTTCTTTCTAGTCCTATATGTGTTAGGTTTTGGTATCAAGTTTATGCTATCCTCATAAAACAAATTTGGAAATATTTCCTCTTCTTTTTAACTTTCTGTACCATTTGCATAAAATTATTATTTATTCCTTTAAGATTTAAAAGAATTTACTGGAAAAGACACCTGGGCCTAGATATTTCTTTGTGAAAAAGTTCTTTATTGCACATTCAGTTCCTTTAAATTATATAAGACCATTTCAATTCTTGGCTGCATGTGGTGGCTCAGACCTGTAATCCTAGCACTTTGGGTAGGTGAAGTGAGCAGATTACCTGAGGTTGGGAGTTTGAGACCAGCCTGACCAATGGGGAGAAACCCCGTCTCTATTAATAATGCAAAATTAGCTGGGTGTTGTGGCACATGCCTGTAATCACAGCTACTCAGGAGGCTGAGGCAGGAGAATTGCTTGAACCCAGAGAGCAGAGGTTGTGGTGAGCCAAGATCGCACCATTGCACTTCAACCTGGGTAACAAGAGCCAAAGTCTGTCTCAAAAAAAAAACAAACCCATTCCAATTCTCTATTTCTTATTGTACCAGGTTTTTAAAAATGTATTTTTAAATAATTTGTCTCCTTCATATACATTTCCAAATTTTCAGAAATATAATTCTTCAGTATATTCTTGGTATATTTTCAAATGCCTTGAATGACCTACAGCAACATCCCTTTTTATTTCTGCTATTGATTTTTTTTTTAATTTCTCCTCTTTTCTTCTTGCCTAGTCTTGCTAGAGATTTAACAATGTTATTTACCTTTTCAAAGATTCAACTTTTGGCTCTTTGAATCTTTTATGTTTATATTTTCTGTTTCATTAATTTTGTCCTTTATTATTTTTTTCCTTCAGTTTCATATGGGATCTATTGGCTGGTCTGAGAGTGATACTGAGATTTTTCAGCCTTCCTTCTTTTATTAATATATGCATTTAGACCTAACAAATGTTCCTTTAACCACAGGTTTTTTAGCATCCTCCAAAATTTTATGTCATATTTTCATTTCATTTCGTTTGGGATATTTTTATAATATTACTTGTGATTCTACCTTCAGTCCCTGGATTGTTTCAAAATATTTGCTTAATTTCCAAGTAATTGCGGATGTCTTAGCATTCTTTTGTTACTGATATCTGGCTTCATGCCAGCACAGTATGAATGAAAATGTTCACCTAAAATATATTGAGCACCTTTTTGTGGCACCTCAGAGGTGATCAACTGCTTCAAGATGAAGCTGAATATGTCCTTCCCAGCTACTGGCTGCCAGAACTCATTGAAGTGGATGATGAATGCAAATTTCACATGTTTTAAGAGAAGTGTATGGTAACAGAAGTTACTGCTAAAACTCTGCATGAAGAATAGAAAGGTTATGTGGTCTGAGTCAGTGATGGGAATGACTAACAAGTTTTCCCCATGAAGTAGCATGTCTTGACCCATAGCCGTGTCTGCCTACTACTGAGAAAGGGGCATCCCTGTTATAGACCAAGGAGAACATACTTTTGTCTCTAGTATGTTTGAAAAGCACAAGTATGTTCGAGGTTACATTGCAGATGTCAATCTGAGTGTTCTTAACTTGGTGATTGTAAAATGTATAAAAGGAGAGAATAATGTTCCTGCACCGACAGATACTACGGTGCCTTACTGCCTGGGGCCCAAAGGAGCTAGCAGAATCCACAGTCTCTTTAATCTGCCTAAACAAGATGACATCCTCCAGTATGCTGTAAGAAATCCCTTAGACAAAAAAGGTAAGAAACCCAAGACTAAAGCACCTAAGATTCAGCATCTTGTTATTCCACGTGTCCTGCAACACAAACACCAGGGTATTACCCTGAAGAAACAGAGTTTAAGAAAAATAAGGAAGAGGCTGTAGAATAGTCTAAACTTTTGGCCAAGACAATGAAGGATACCAAAGAAAAGTGCCAGGAACAGACTGCCAAGAGATGCAGACCGTCCTCTCTGCAAGCTTCTATCCTCAGTCAGATTCCAGTCAAAAATACGATTATTTGAGTAACGACTAGAGAAGATTTGACTCTCGAAATATATATGTTGATATATGATTTATGTTTCTGTGTGTAGTTGCATTTGTTCTACTTGCACTTAATAGAATGTGTATTCTGCCATTGCTGGGCACCATGTTGTACATATGTCAGTTAGATCAGGTTTTCTTGAATTGTGTTTTTACTGATTTTCTATATCCTGACTGAGCATTTTGTTCTGCTTGTTCTATCAGTTACATATATGTAACTGATATAAATGTACAATCACAGTAGGACACATTAACATACCTTGGTTATGTTAATGTGTCCTACTGTGATTGCACATTTGTCTATTCTTTCTGTTGGTATTTTCCTTGTAAATTGCTTATCAATTTGTTTTGGTTTTATTTTAAAATTTACTTTTTAGGCTTACAGAAAATTGACAGATAGTGCAGAGTTCCCATATAACCACTCCCTGTCACACACAAAGTTTCCTCTATTTTTAATATCTTGCATTAGAATAATACATTTGTTACAGTTAATGAAACAATATTGATTTGTTATTATTAACTGAAGTTCAAAGTTTATATTAAGGTGCTCTCTTTGTGTTCTATAGTTCTATATGTTCCCCCAAATGCACAATGTCATGAATACACCATTACTGCACAATAATGCCCTACAAATTCCCTATGCTCCACCTATCCATCCCTCTCCTCCCTCAAAACCCTGGCAGTCACTGATCATTTAACAATGTCTATACTTTTGCCTTTTCCAGAATGTCATATAGTTAGAATCATATAGTGTGTGTCCCTTTCAAACTGACTTATTTTGCCTGGAAATATGCATTTAAGGTTCTTCCACCTCTTTTTTGTGACTTAATAACTCATTTCTTTTTATATCAAATAATATGCTATTGTATAGATGAACCACAGGTTGTTGATCTATTTACCTGCTAAATGACAACTTGGTTGCTTCCAGTTTGGGGCCATTATAAATTAGGCTACTATTCACATTCAGATTTTTGTGTAGATATAATTTTCAATTCTGTTTGGTAAATAGCTAGCATCACAATTATTGGATTATACAGTAAGACTATATTTCAGTTTTTGAGGAAATGGCAAACTATTTCCCAAAATGATTGTATCATTTTTGAATTCCTGTTTGCTCCGCATCCTCACTGGCATTATTTGGTGCTATCAGGCAATCATCTACCCTCTTGGCACGTGGCCAGAAGAGGGCCATAATGCCTTAAACCAATGAGGGGACTCACTTCTTTGAGGCTTAGACTTTGTAAGGCTTGCTTGACCTCTGATCCAACCCCATTTC
This sequence comes from Cebus imitator, assembly GCF_001604975.1. Taxonomy (NCBI): domain Eukaryota; kingdom Metazoa; phylum Chordata; class Mammalia; order Primates; family Cebidae; genus Cebus; species Cebus imitator. Next base: position 55,853 of record NW_016108217.1, on the reverse strand, counting down.
TGTAATGTAGCCCTTAAAGGGTTCAACCTGAAAATCCTATGTGTTTTCCAAGATCCCTTATTCTTAGAGTCTCAAACTTCAACTCCCTCCTGTAGCGTTAGACTGATCAAAGCACCACTTAGCATCTTCACCACAATGTGCTCTTTCCTGAAACTTGTATTCGCTCTTGCTCTCATTCTCTCCCTCTTGTTCTGTAGCTCCAGTTGAAGAAAAGGCAAATGCCTTTCACAGGCTCACTTTCCTGCATATCCCTTATCTCTGTAATCCTGGCCCCTCAGTTCTGGTAACCTCAGAATCTCTCCACTGCTTTTAGATAGGCTATATTTTAAATGTCTGTTCAGCAAAGCAGTTGTTTAGAATACATAATTAATTAAAAGAATGTGTAATTCTTTCCTGATGTCTGTATTGTCTGGCAAGAATACAGTCTCCCTGAGGGCCAGGACAAACTTGTCTTTAGCCCTACCATCATCTGAGTCATTAGCTCAATGCTTGGCTCCATAAATTTTAAATATCTTTTGGAAAGAACAAATAAAGGAAAGAAGAGAAGAGGCAACTTTAAAGGAAAGTTTGTCTTATAGAATCATTAACATAAAAACAATCCACACTTATCAAAGATTCTTGAGGCTGAATGTGCTTGAGTTGTATGTCCCAGACTGCCCTGCACTGGGAGTAAACATTTCTGAAACTAAACAGTTCATTTTCCATTCTCCATCTTCCATACTCCTCTGTCCCAATGGAAATAGAAATGCAGGCCTTATACTAAAGGCTCCTGGTTTCACTGGGCTCCATGTGGTATTGAGTGAATTGCTGAAAGAAAAATCTAAAGAGAAATCAGGGTAGTAGTTTATGTGAAACAACAGTAATATTTGAATTAAAGCTATAAATCAACTATGCAAATCAGCCTGTGCTCAAGGCAGAAATGCAATCAAATGGCCTGCAGATGGAAACTTAATAAGCCCTGCCTCTCCTTCTGTTACCTTGTGGTAAGTTTCCTGAGATTCGGGTCTTGTGGGGACACTGAGAGAGGGTAGCTCTGGGCATTCCAGTACCTCTCACAGCAACTGTACTGGGACCTGGCAGAATTCTAACACCTCAGAAAGGGCTGAACAGTTTGCATCTGTGTCTCCATCAAAAGGCATTAAATATGCATCTGATCAAGATAGTAGTCAGGACTATGAAATGCCTGTGGGGGGAATTTGCTTGAAATTACAGCTATATGTACATGCTTTCTTTCCGAAATGGCTTTGGGGCTGAAATTCTCACAAGAGAGTTGGTTAAAGAACAGGAGATGGTTCAAAAAAGAATGACTGTTAACAATTTGGGTGGAAAGTAAGGGGTGCAGCAAAACCGAAATTTAGGGTTCGTTGCTACAGATGGGGCCCAGCCCCGCCCATGGGATTTAATTTTTACCACTTGGTGGTGGCCATAGAATCATGGCAGTCAAGTAATCATATGTCTTGGTTTTCTCAGGATGGTCCCATTTTATTCTTACTGCTTGAGTATAATTGTTATTAGCACCTCCTTTCGTTCTTAAGAGTGTCCTGGTTAGGATGATAAATTATAGAGCCATCCTACAAAGTAAGGATCTTCAAAATTACTCACTTTTGAATAAAAGTAAAACACTCAGACAATTATTTCACAGTATAGTAGGCCTCACAACTCATAGCTCGGATCTATATCCATTAGTGAGAGTAGTAAGTTTCCTTTCTCTGGAATTGTTCTGGTAAGGACTAGAAAAGGAGATGAGGTCAAGGAAATTTGGACAGAAAACAAGGGCCTATGTCAATGGTTTTGTGAGATTCCTTCTTTCCCTGAGGTTCAGCAAATCTGAGAAAAAAACCCGTAAGGGAAATAGTTTCTCAAGTTTGTATAGGAAGATAGCAGCTGATGAAGAGGCTGAGCCCCAGTTTTCTCACTTTCTTTACTAGAGACTGATGATGATTAGGAAAAAATAAGCCAGACAGGTAAAAATTGAGAGTGATTCTAGGTACTGCATGTCTACCTCAAATTAAACCTATATATATACTCCAGTTTGAACTCTAAGGGCAGTAGAGTTTTTGCTAGATGAATTCAGGTGGGAAGGAGTCAGGATAAGATGGCTGGTCTCCAGCAATCACGCCCCCTGCAAGGACATCAATTTAACAACTATCTACACAGAAAAAACATCATCATAAGAATGAAAAATCAGGTGAGCCCTCATAGTATCTGGTTTTAACACTGTATCACTGAAAGAGACATTGAAGGGATAGAAAAAACAGTCTTGAATTGCTAATGCCACCCCTCCCCCACCCCTGGCAGCAGCAACGTGGTGCAGTGTCTCCGCGCACTGGAGGAGGGAGAACACAGCAACTGTGAAGCAATAAACTCAGTGCTGTTCTGCTATAGCAGAAAGGAACACCAGACCAAACTCAGCTGATGCAGCCCATGGCAGGAGCATTTAAATTTGTCCTACCTAGAGGGGAATCACCAATCCCAGGGGTCAGAACTTGACTTCCCACAAACCTTACCAATGAGGGCCAAATTACTCTGTGTCTATAAATAAACTTGAAAGGCAGTCTAGGCCATAAGGACTTCAACTCTTAGGTGAGTTCTAGTGCTCAAGAAGGCCCGGAGACTGACTGGGTGGTAGGGCATGCCCATACTGAGATATCAGTTGGGGCAGCCAAGGGAGTTTTGGCAACACACCTCCCCTACCCCCAGGCTGCACAGCTGATGACTCCAAAAGAGACCACTTCCTTTTGCTTGAGGAGAGGAAAGGGAAGATTGGGAAGGACTTTGTCTTTCATCTTGAATACCAGCTCAGCCATAGCAGGATAGGGCACTACTGAGATTTGTGAGGACCCCATTCAAGGCCCTAGGTCCTGGAAAACATTTCTAAACACACATTGGGCCAAAAGGGAACCCAATTCCTTGAGGGAAGGACCCAGTCCTGGCAGCATTCATCACCTGCTAGCTGAAGAGCCCTTGGTTACTGAATAAGCAGCAGGGATAGCCAGGTAGTATGTCAAAGGCCTTAAGTGAGTCTCTGAGACTTGCTGGCTATAGGTGAGACTCAGTACATTCCCAGCTGTGGTGGCTATGGGGCAAAACTTCTTCTGCTTGAGAAATGGAAAGGAGAAAGTAAAGAGGACTTTGTCTTGAGCCTTAGGTACCAGCATAGCCATAGGAGTTAAAGCACCAAGCAGGGTCATGAGGTCCCTAATTCTAGGATTTGACTCTTGGACAGCATTTCTGGGCCTGCCCTGGACCAGAGGTGATCCCACTGCTCTGAATGGTGAGTCTCAGGCCAGGCAAAATTCACCACAAGCGGACTTAAGAGCCCTTGGGTCTAAGGGAACATCAGCAGTAGTCTGGCAGTATTCCTCATGGCCTGGAGCCGTGGTGGCTGTAGGTTGAGGCTCTTCTGGCTTTAGAAAGGGAAGAGAAGGCAGTAAAAAGGACTGCATGTTGTGGTTTGAGTGCCAGCTCAGCTGTAGTACAGTAGAACACCAGGTAGACTTCTAAGGTTTTTGACTCCCAGATGGCACCTCTGGACCCACACTGGGCCTGGGGGACCTTGCCACCTTGAAAGGAAGGAACGACACTCAGCTGGCTTTGCCAATAGCTGATTGTAGAGCCCCAGGGCCTTGAGCAAACAAAAGCAGTGGCCAGGAAGGGATTATAGCAAGCATTAGCAGAGACTCACTGCTGTGCTAGCTTCAGGTCTCATCCAGTGTAGGGGTACTTATGTCACTTCACCTCCAGCTTTAGGTGGCTTAGAACATAGAGAAGGAGAGAGACTCTGTTTGGGAGAAAGGAAGACAACAATTATCTTGGGTCTTGTCCAAGACTATCAGTGTGGTACCGCTATGAATCTGCAAGAACCACAGCATTACTGGGCTTGTGGTGCCCCCTAAAGCAGATACATCTTAGATCATAACACCCAAGTCCTTTCAAATATCTAAAATGTCTTGCCCAAGAAGGATGGGTAAAAATAAGCCCAGACAGTAAAGACTGCAATAACTCTTCAATGCCCAGAAACTGAAGAACATTTGCCAGCATCAATATCATCCAGGAAAACATGATCTCACCAAATGAACTAAATAGGTCGCAAGAGACCAATCTTGGAGAAACAAAGATATGAGACCTTTTAGACAGAGAATGCAAAATAGCTGTTTTGAGAAAACTCAAAGAAATTTAGGATAACACAGATAAGAAATTCAGAATTCTATCAAATAAATTTAACATAGTGATTGAACTTACTATCAAGAATCAAGCAGAAATTCTGCAGCTAAAAAATGTATTTGGCACACTGAAAAGTGTGTCAGAGTCCTTTAATAGCAGAATTGATCAAACACAAGAAATAATTATAATGAGCTTGAAGACAGGCTATTTGGAAATATGCAGTCAGAGGAGACAAAAGAAAAAATTAATAAAAAAAAGTATGCCTATAGGATCTAGAAAATAGCCTCAAAGGGAAAATCTAAGAGCTATTGGTCTTAAAGTTATTGAAAGTTTATTCAAAGGAATAATAACAGAGAACTTCCCAAACCTACAGAAAGATATCAATATCCAAGTACAAGAAGGTTATGGAACACCAAGCAGATTTAGCCCGATGAAGACTATTTTAAGGCATTTAATAATAAAACTCTCAAATGTCCAGGGTAAAGAACTGAACCTAAAAGCGTCAAGAGAAAAGAAACAAATAACATGCAATGGAGCATCTGGCAACAGATGTTTCAGTGGAAACCTTACAAGCCAGGAGAGAGTGAAATGACATATTTAAAGTGCTAAAGGAAAAAAAAAATTACCCTAGAATAGTATATCTGGTGAAAATATCCTTCAAATATGAAGAAGAAATAAAGACTTTCCCAAACAAACAAAAGCTGAGGGATTTCATCAACACCAGACCTGTCCTATAAGAAATGCTAAAGAGAGTACTTCACCCAGAAAGAAAAGGACACTAATGAGCAGTAAGTACTCACAAGAAGGAACAAAACTCACTGGTAATAGTAAGTACACAGAAAAACACAATACCATAACACTTTAACTGTGGTGTGTAAAATACTCATAACCCTAGCAAAAAAAAAAACTAAACAATGAACTAATCAAAAATAATAATACCTTTTCAAGACATAGCCAGTATAAGAAGATATAAATAGAAACAACAAAAAGTTTAAAAGTAGGGGAATAAAGTTAGGGCACAGATTTTTTTAAATTAATTTTAATGTTTATACAAAGTGTTACATTGTTGTCAGGTTAAAATCTTGGGTTATAAGACAGTATTTGCAAGCCTCATAGTAAACTGAAACAAAAAACTTACAATGAATACACAAAATTAAAAAGCAAGAAGCTAAATCATATCACCAGAGAAAGTCACCTTCACTAAAGGAAGGCAGGAAGGAAAGAAAGAAGAAATAAAAGACCACAAAACAATCATAAAACAAATAACAAAATAGGAGTACACTCTTCTTTATCAGTAATAACAATAAATGTAAACAGACTAAACTCTCCAATCAAAACACATAGAGTGGTTGAATAGAAGAAAAAACAAGACCCATTGATCTTTTGCTTACAAGAAACACACTTCACCTATAAAGACACAAATAGACTAAAAATAAAGGGATAGAAAAAGATATTTCATCCCAATGGAAACCAAAAAAGAGCAGGAGTCACGTAACTGTATCAAACAAATAGATTTCAAAACAAAAACTATAAGAAATTACAAAGGACGTCACTATATAATGATAAAGGGGTCAATGCAGCAAGAAAATATAAGAATTTAAAATATCTATGCACCTGACACTGGAGCACCCAAATATATAAAGCAAGTATTATTAAAGTTAAATAGAGAGCTGGGCCCCAATATAATAATAGCTGGAGACTTCAACACCCTTCTTTCAGCATTGGACAGATATCCCAGAGAGAAAATCAACAAAGAAACATCAGCCTTAATCTGCACTACAGACCAAATGAATCTAATAGCTATTTACAGAACATTTTCTCTGATGACTACAGAATACACATTCTTCTTCTCAGCACATGGCTCATTCTCAAGGACAGATCATATGTAAGATCATAAGACAAGTCTTAAAACATTCAAAATCATGCAAATAATATCAAGCCTCTACTCTGACCACAATGGAATAAAACTAGAAATTAATAACAACAGAAGTTTTGGAAACTACACAAAGACATGAGAATTAAATAATATGCTTCTGAATGATCAGTGGCTTAATTAAGGAATTAAGAAGGAAATTGAAAATTTTCTTAAAACAAATGATAATGGAAACACAACATACCAAAACCTATGGGAGATGGCAAAAGCAGTACTAAGAGGGAAGTTTATAGCTCTAAGTACCTACTTCAAAGAAGAGGAAAAAATTCAGATAAATAACCTAATGATACATCTTAAAGAACTAGAAAATCAAGAGCAAACCAAATTCAAAATTAGTAGAAGAAAAGAAATAATAAAGATCTGAGTAGAAATAAATCAAATTGAAATAAAATAAACAATACAAAGCACCAATGAAATAAATAGTTGGTTTTTGGAAAATAAAGAAACATTGACAAGCATTTATCCAGAATAACAAAGAAAAAAAATCCAAACAAAAAAAATCAGAAATGAAAAATGGAACATTAACAACTAATACTACAAAAATGGAAAAGATCATTAGTGGCTGCTATGAGCCACCATATGCCAATAAATTGGAAAATCTAGAAAAAAATATACAAATTTCTAGGTACTTAAATCCACCAATATTAAATCAGGAAGAAATCCCAAATCTGAACATACTAATAACAAGTAACAAGATCAAAGCCATAACAAAAGTCTCCCAGTAAAGAAAAGCCCAGGACTTAATGGGTTCATTGATGAATTCTACCAAACATTTAAAAAGGAACTAATACCAATCCTACTCAAACTATTTCAAAAAATAGAGAAGGAGGGAATACTTCCAAACTAATTCTACCAGGCCAGTATTACCCTGATGCCAAAACCAGACAAAGACACATCTAAAAAATAATAAAACTACAGGCCAATATCCCTAATGAATACAGATTCAAAAATCCTCAACAAAACATTAGCAAGCCAAATTCAACAATACACTGCAAAGATCATTTATCATGACCAAGTGGGATTTTTCTTTGGGATGCAAGGATAGTTCAACATACACAAATCAATCAATGTGAAACATTATATCAACAGAATGAAGGATAAAAACCATATGATCATTTCAACTGATGCTGAAAAGGCATTCAATAAAATTCAACATTTCCTCATGACAAAAACCCTCACAAAACTGGGAATAGAAGGAACATACCACAGTATAAGAAAAGCCATATATGACAGAGCCACAGCTAGTGTCATATTGAGTGGGAAAAAACTGAAAGTCTTCCTTCTAAGATCTGGAACATGACAATGCTGCCATTATCACCACTGTTAATTAACATAGTACTGAAAGCCCTAGCCATTGCAATCAGACAAGAGAAAGATATCAAAGGCATCCAAATGAGAAAAGAAGAAGTCAAATTATTTTTTTTATAGATGATATGATCTCATATTTAGAAAAACCTAAAGACTCCACAGGAAAACTATTAGAATTGCTAAACAAACTTAGTACATTTGCAACATATAAAAATCAGGAGCATTTATGAGAACATGGGGGAAAACACACCTATGATCCATTCACCTCCCACCAGGTCCCATACTTGACATACGGGGATTACAATTTGCCTTACAATTTAAGATGAAATTTAGGTGGAGACACAGCCAAACCATATTATTCTGCCCCTGGTCCCTCCCAAATCTCATGTCCTTCTCACATTTCAAAATGCAATTATGCTTTTTCAACAGTCCCCCAAAATCTTATTCTAGCATTAACACAAAAGTCCAAGTCCAAAGCTTCATCTGAGACAAGGCAGGAGCTTTCCCCCTTAAAAAATCAAAAACAAGTTAGTTAATTCCAAGATGCAATGGGGGTACGGGCATTGAGTAAATGTTCCTATTCTAAATGGAAGAAATTGGCCAAAACAAAAGGTCACAGGCCCCATGCAAGTCCAAAACCCAGCAGCGGAGTCACTAAATCTTAAAGCTTTGAAATGGTCTCCTTTGACTTCATGCCTCACATTCAGGAAATGCTGATGGAAGGGGAGGTTCCCAAGGCTTTTGGCAGCTCTGCCTCTATAGCTCTGCAAGGTATAGCCTCTGTGGCTGCTTTCACAGGCTGGTGTTGAGTGCCTATAGCTTTTTCAGGTGCAGGCTGTCAGTGGATCTACCATTCTGGGGTCTGAAGGATGTTAACTCTCTTCTCACAGCTCCACTAGGCAGTGCCCCAGTGGGGACTTTGTATGGTGGCTCCAATCCCACATTTCCCTTCCACACTGCTTTAGTAGAGGTTCTACTTTAGGGCTCCACCCCACAGCAGACTTCTGCCTAGACATCCAGGCATTTCCATACAACTTCTGAAATCTAAGCAGAGGTTCCCAAAGCTTGGCTCTTGTCTTCTGCATATACTCAGGCCCAGCACCACATCAAAGCCACCAAGACTTGTGGCTTACACCCTCTGAAGCCACAGCCTGGGCTATACTACGACCCCTTTTAGCCCTGACTGGAGCTAGAGTAGCTGGGACAGAGGACACCAAGTTCCAAGGCTGCACAGAGGAGAAGGACCCTGAGCCTGGTCCATGAAAGCATGTTTTCCTCCTAGACCTCTGGGCCTGTTATGGGAGGGGCTACCTTGAAGATCTCTAACATGCCCTGGAGACATTTTTCTCCATTGTCTTGTCAATTAACATTTAGTTCCTCATTACTTATGTGAATTTCTGCAGCCAACTTGAATTTCTCCCCAGATAATGGGTTTGTCTTTTCTACCATACCCTCAGGCTGCAATTTTCCCAGACTGTTATGCTCTGCTTCCCCTTTAAACATAAGTTCCCTTTTCAAACATCTCTTTGTAAGTACATATAACTGTATGCTTTCAGGAAAAACCAGGTTATATCTTGAATGCTTTGCTCCTTAGAAATTTCTTCTTCCAGAAACCCTAAATCATCTATCTCAAATTTAAAGTTCCACAGATCTCTAGGGCAGTGGCAAAGTGCTGTCAGTCTCTTTGCTAAAGCATAGCAAGAGTGACTTTTGCTCCAGTTCCCAATAAGTTCCTCATCTTCATCTGAGGCCACCTCAGCTTAGATTTCATTGTCCATATCAGCATTTTGGTCAAAACTATTCAAAAAGCCTCTAGGAAGTACCAAAGTTTCCCACATCTTCCTGTCTTCTTCTGAGCCCTCCAAACTCTGTCCCTTACCCCGTTCCAAAGTTGCTTCCACATTTTCAAGTATCTTCATAGCAGTGTCCCATTATGGTATCAATTTCCTGTATTAGTCCATTTTCACACTGCTATAATGATACTATCTGAGACAGGGTAATTTATAAACAAAAAAGGTTTAATTGACTCATATTTCTACATGGCTGATAAGCCTCAGGAAACATTATCATGACAGAAGGTAAAGGGAAAGCAACTGCATTTGGTGGCAGGAGAGACAGCAGGAAAGAGGACAGGTCAGACACTTACTAAACAACCAGATCTCCTGAGAACTTACTCTCTGTCACGAGAACAGCATGGATAAAACCACCCCCCGATCTAATCACCTCCCATCAAGTCCCTTTCTTGACATGTGGAGATTACAGACTGGCTTACAATTAGAGATGAGATTTGGGTGGGGACACAGGTAAACCATATGACTAAGTAAAATAAGCCAGGCACAGAAAGACAAATATCACATGCTGTCACTTATTTGTGGGATCTAAAACTCAAAGCAATTGAAGTCATGGGCACAGAGAGTACAGGGATTGTAACAGAGGCTGTGAAGGGTATTGGAGGTTTGTGGGGGAGATGGGGATGGCTAATGGGTATAAAAAACAGAAAGAATGAATAAGGCCCCCTGTCTGATAGCACAACAGGGTGATTACAGTCAATAATAACTTAATTTTACATTTTTAAATAACTGAAAGAATATAATTGAATCGTTTGTAACTAAAAGGATAAATGCTTGGAGGGATGGATAACCCATTCTCCATAATGTGCTTATTTCACATTGCATGCTTGTATCAAAACATCTCATGTACTCCATAAACATATACAACTACTGTGCACCCACAAAAATTTTAAAAAATTATAAAGTAAGAATTTCGGTGTATTTCGGCATCTACGGTTTTGTGTCAGCCAGAGTTGGGTAGGTTTTGATGTAGTAGTAAACAAAATTTCAGTGGCTTAAAAGAACATGGTTTTGCTGGGCATGGTGGCTCATGCCTGTAATCCCAGCACTTTGAGAGGCCAAGGCAGGTAATTCACCTGTTGGTGAGGAGTTCAAGACCAGCCTTGGCCAACATGGTGAAATCCTGTCTCAATAAAAAATACAAAAACTAGCCAGGTGCGGAGGCAGGTGCCTGTAATCCCAGCTACTTGGATGGCTGAGGTTGGAGAATTGCTTGAACCTAGGAGGCAGAGGTTGCAGTGAGCTGAGAGTGCACCATTGTACTCCATCCTGACAAGAGCAAAACTCCATCTCAAAACAACAAAAAAAAGAGTTTCACTTTTTACTCAACTACACTTTCCATCATATATTGGCTGGGAGCTCTCCTCCATGTCAGACTTGCTCTGGAATTCCATATTTCCTTGATTATTAAAGCAGAACAAAGAGAAAACAGTCACCCAGAAGCTGTGAAAGTTTCTGCTGGCTATGACACATGTTATTTCAACTCACATTTCATTGGCCACAGAAAATCGCATGGATATGCCTAATTTGTTATAGGAAGGCAAGTCATACCATTGTCATGGAAGGCAGAGATGAGGAAATATTTAGAGAGTAGGGCCAACTACAGGTTAATAGGAGAGTACAGAAATGGCATGTCGAAGTGCCTCATACACAGCAGGAGCCAAACATGCCAGCTCCCTACTGAGAAATGCCCTGATTCTTTGGAGCCCTTTCTCCCAGCTGCCCTGTTATTCCTTTCAGATGAGACTCCAGCACCAGGGATTGCTTAGTCTGTAGACTCAGAAAGGGTAGAGTCCTATACTCTTCCAACAGGCAAAGAGTCAGTACCTGAATCATAGACAAGGGCTCATTGTATTCTGGCCTCAGCATTTTAAAATAGCAACAGCAGCAGCAGCTAAACATCCAGCATTTATATGGCACAAGCTGTGTGCCAGGCACTTGCTGAGTTTCACTATTCTAAGAGTCTCATTATGTATTTAATCCCGACAACAACTATATAGTTACTATTAGTACACTTGTTTTACAGATGAGAAAACGGAGGCAAAAATGGTGAAGTAAGTTTTCCCAGGTCAATGGTTAGTAATAATCAGGCTGGGATATTCAAACCCATGCGGTTTGCTCCAGCATCCATATTCCATTACTTCTATGCTAGACGGACTGGAGAATCAAGACATGCCCATCTTACCCAATAGCATTTAATGGCATAGTATGTAGTACAATATTGTTTCTCAGGAAATGGAGCTCCTGGGGTCTTATGAAGTAATTTTCTTGACATCCAAAGAACCTTAAATAGCATCGACTCACATGGTGGCAAGCACATTTTCTTCTCATTGCTTTTCTCCCTTTGTTTTTCATATCTTCTGATTATGTGGGGAAAAAAAAAAGCTCAGATGTCAAAGACACGCTAGCACTATTGTTAGTGCTGGCCATTATGGTTAATGGTTAACAATTAACCATTGTTAATCTCACTTTAGAAGAAGAGCAGAAGAGTGAGGCCCCCAGCACAGAGCCTGCTGAAGGCAATCTGTCTGCCTAGATAGAAAAAGAATGTTTTAGTTGCAATGTACTTGTCTAATGTTATTCTCTACTATTTGAAAGTGATTGGTTCTAGATTTTCATTTATGGCAATAATATAATCTCACTTTAAAATAGATTTGTTTAGTAATAAAAATGAGCTGATATGATAAAATAGAAAATAAATAGTGTGACTGGTATGCAGACAGCCCCAGAAGAGTAGAAGCAGTTGGTCAAAGACTGGAATGTGGGAAACATTATTCTAGAGGGATGAGTTTCCAGAGCAGTAGGCTGGACTTAGGGTAGATGCTACATATTTTTTTTTTTTCTTGAGATGGTGTCTCACTCTGTCACCCAGGCTAGAGTGCAGTGGCATGATCTCGGCTCACTGTATCCTCCGCCTCCCGGGTTCAAGCAATTCTCCCACTTCAGCCTCCTGAGTAGCTAGGATTACAGGCACCTGCCAACACCCCCAGCTAATTTTTGTACTTTTAGTAGAGAGGGGGCTTCACCATGTTGTTCAGGCTGGTCTCGAACTCCTGACTTCGTGATTTGCCCGTCTCAGCCTTCTAAAGTGCTGGGATTACAGGCTTGAGCCACTGTGCCTAGCCTAAGAAATTCTTTTTCTCTAGTCAGCTGCTAGTCAGTGAACAAAGAAAACAGTAAGAATCTTCTCTTTTCCACCCATGACGTCTATTAAACCCTGAACCCTAGAAGATACACATTTAAGATGAAATGAATCTGAAAGTGGTAAGGTGAAACAAAGAGGACATTCAATTAGCAGGGGGAGAAGTGGGCCTGAATCAGATCAGTAACTAACTGTGTGACCTGGGCGAATTTTCTACCAACTCAGAGCCTCTACCACCATCTACAAACTAACTTGGGGAAATAAAATTTACCTCCCAGTGCTCTTGTGATTATTTAATCATATCTTGGGGAAAATATTACCTATCTTGCTAGCTGTTGGGAAGATCACCATTCATTCCAGAAATTTATAAACATAACCATGTACTAGAGAGTCAAAGGACAACCTCAGCTTTTGCCTGTGGAGCTCAGTCAAGTAAGAAATTTTACTAAGAGCAGCAAGAGAAACAAAATCGTGCAACTGCCATTTATTGAGGATTTGCCAGTGGCCAGGTATTGAACCAAGCGTCCTATATACATAAGTCCATTTAATCTTAACCATAGTTCTAAATCGCAAAGAAAATTCATACATATTATTACCCTCATTTTACAAATGAGAATCCTGAGACTTAAAGGGATAAATAACTTACATAAAGTCATTCAACTGGTGAATGGCAGAGCCAGGACTCAAACACAACTATTTTCTTTTTAAAACAGAGATCATTAGGCCAGGCATGCTGATTCATGCTTATGACTCCAGCACATAGGGAGACCAAGGTGGGAAGATTGCCTGAAGCCAGGAGTCAAGACCAGCCTGGGCAACGGAGCAAGACCCTGCATCTACAAAAATAAAAATAAGAATATCCAGGCATAGTGGTGCATGCCTGCAGCCCCAATTACTCAGGAGCCTGAGATGGGAGGATCACTTGAGCCCAGTTATAGTCTGAAATGAACTATGATTGTGCCACTGCACTCTAGCCTGGGTGACAGAGCCAGATCTTGTCCCCCCAATCCCCCAAGAAAGTTATCCAGACAAATAGAGGTGGGGTAGATTGGAGCTGCAATTAAAAAACTTGAAAGAACCAGCCTGCATTCACCAACACACTTTGTAGACTATGAAGCTTTAAGGAGGGAATACTTGTTGTTATTCACTATTCCTACTGCATTATTTTTAGAGTCATATTTTCCCCATGTGGCATTTGAAGTTCTCCAAAGCTCCCATGCAAGTGTACGGGGTATCTCCAGTGTTAGAGCAATGTTCCTCAATGCTTCCCAAGCTTTAATGGATACAGGAATCATACCAGGAAGAAATCTTGTTAAAAGGCAGCATCTAAGTCAGTCGTTGTACAGAGGGGCCTGAGATCCTGCATTTCTAATAAGCCTCCATGGTCTGTGCTGCTGGTCCACAGACTACAGTTTGAATAGCAAGGCAGTAAAGGCTTGCTTCAGAGCCTGTGGAGGTGATCTTTTCCACCCCTTCCCATGCACAGTGCCCTACTCAGTTCCGAATCAAGACTCAGTCTGCGCAGCAGGGGGGAAAGCCTCCTGGCCATAGTGGAAAATAAGCAGGAGCAAGTAGGACTTTCCAGTTGAGCACAGCAGCTTCGGCAGAGAAAAGAAGAGGCAAGTTCAAAATCTCCATCAGTAATCAGCCAGAAGGAAGCTGGTTAGAGGAGCTTTTAGTGTTTTCCAGTCACTGCAATAGCCCTTCTGGGCACTCAAGGGCACAACAAAGTGGTGGTTATTAAGGCTAATAAAAAAGCATGTAAAATGTGCAGTTAAATAACACTCACCCAGGGGTTGGTAGCTCATTTGGGGATGGGCTGTCTCTGCCCGTCCGTGGTGGCCTTTTTGTTTATTTAGTTGTTTGTCTCTAGCCATCCAGGCACTAAGCAGGTACACAGAAAGCACATAAGGGGCATCAGGCCTTTCCTTGGGGTCATCTATTTAATCCTCACTCCTGCCTAGATGTCTAGAGGAGGATGTTGTTAAAATATAGCATCCACTGCATTGGACCAGTTAAGTGGGTGATGACTTAGACTCAGCCTCATGTCTATGAACTCCAAATTCCAGTCCGGAAATGGATTGTTGTGGATATGGTTGGGGCATTTGTGAGCTACCTAAAATTGTATACAAAGTTTAATATTTGTATGTGTGTGTGCACATAGCTTTTTTGGGTGTGGAGAGGATAACTATATTTCATCAGATTCTTAAAGACACGTGTGATTCTCCCAAAAGGTAACAACTCCCTGACTCTATTGTACAACTGAAAAAGAAGTGCCCCAGAGCAGTGGTTCTCTTCTTTCTTAGAGAAAGAAAGTAGTTTTTCATGCCAAAATTTTCAACCATCTCATCAAGGTATTGTTGAGATTTCAGTGTCCGTTACTTGGAATATCACATAACAACCAAAAGAACTCTGAATACACGCCTGCTTTTACATGAATTCTTTTAAATAATCATACCAGCATCTGCATTCACTTGGTAAATGTGAGAAAATGTATCTTCCAAATACCGTTTCTTTAGTCTGTAGAGTGCTTGATGTACAAATGGATTTAAAGACCCCTTGCAACAACATGGAGGGAGAACTTAGAGATGGATCTGAGCTGGACACAGTTTAAGTAAGTGAGCCTCAGCAAGAAGCTTAAGTTCTCAGATCTTTCTCTAAAGCTCAAAAATGGGAGTCAGAATAAAATGGCCACAGATAGGGCATTTTTGTCACTATGATGGCTCAGCAGGGCTTCACTGTTTGACTAGAAACCATACAATTTCTGCTGGTATGAAATGAACAGAGCCAGGTACTCAGGGCTTCTGGGATGTCATGAGGTATAAGAGAGTAGCTACCTCAGGGATACCACCAAAGTCCCCCTTCTGCCTGCCCAATGCACAAACTAGCCATCTCAGCAAATGCCAATGGGAGCAGCAGGATCTCTTTCTGGACCAATGGCAGATGCATAGGAATAACTGGATTGATAGAGTTCTCCAGAATCCCAACAAAAGAAAGTCATGCCAGAGTGTGATTTCCCAATGTTACTTCTTGTCCAGTGCCCAGGTAAAGCCAATTTATCAAGACAGGGGAATTTTCATAGAGTTTAATACACATAGAGTCAGCTAAACAGAAGATTCAGGCTTATTATTACTCCAGTCAGTCTTCCCCAAAATTCAAAGGCTAGGGTATCGTAAGGATAGTATACTGGGCAGTGGGCTAAGGAATGGGTGCTGCTGATTGGTTAGGAATACAATTATAAGGATGTAGAAAATGGTCCACTTGTGCTTAGTCCACTTTTGGGTGGTGCCACAGGATCAGTTGAGTCATGAGTCTTGTATCTGGTCTTTTGAAATGCAAAAGCCTGAAAATACATTTCAAAAGGGCAGTCTTAGGTTCTACAATAGTGATAATAATTAAGGAATAATTGAGGACACTACAAATCTTGTGACCTCCTGAACAATGGCTGGTTATCCTTTAACTATGTCTACATCTTAGCAGAATTCAGGACCCTCTCATAATCCTAATCTTGTGGACTTTCATTCATTTTATAATGATGTGTTAGTTTTGAGAAGAGTTATTCTCATTTAAACTATAAACTAAATTTCTCCCAAAGTTAGCTTGGCCTATGCCCAGGAATGACCAAGGGCACCTTGGCTGTCAAAGGCAAGATGGAGTTAGCTAGATCAGATCCCTTTCACTGTCATATTTTTCTCACTGTTATAATTTTTGCAAAAGTGGTTTCAAGGGCAGCAATGATTCTAGCTCCTAGTTCTCAGCTTAAAGCATACCTGATAGCATGAAGAAATGTCCCTGTGACAAAGGCCTCAATGGCCCAACTCAGGAAACAACTTCCACTGTGAGGAGAGAGACACGGAAGACATCAATCCCTGACACTCCTTACTTCTTTCATGACCCTGCATTCCAATGCCATCTTCTTCATGGTGACAGTTTCCACTCTTCCTCCCCCATTCTACAAATCCTCCCTACAGCTCCCACAAAATGTTAAGTTATCTTGGAGTTAATATTAGCTTTGTATTGGAGATAATAGGCTTGTATCTCCCTAGGGAGGCTTTAGGACTAGAGATCACTAGAGCTAGATAGAACTTACAGATGATCAGAACACTCCTTTTATAGATGAGATGCGAAAGGGCACATGGCTTGCACAAAGTCACATAGCCAGTATGTGGCAAAGCTGAGTCTAAGTGACAGAAACTCTCATTCCTAATCCAGAACTCATACCACAGTACCATATGCTTACAACGAGCAGCTGCAGGACAGAGTTTCTGTCTTAAGAAGCAGCTTATGACAATGATAAAGAATAATAGCTGTATTTGGAGCCAGAAAGACCTGAGTGCAAAATGCAGCAGTGTAACTCTTTGCCAATCACCTAAGTTTACCAATCTATATCTGCTTCAGTTTATCAGTCTATAACATTGGGATAAGAATAGTACCTACCTCATAAGGAGTGCTGTATGGATTACAGAGATGATGTGCATAAAACACTACTACTATTAATGTAACTCTTTCGAAGTGCTGATTATTTGATATTATCTCATTTAATCACGAGATTCTGAATGTGTATGTAACTTGTTCAAAGACCCAGGAAGAGTGTGATTTGAATTAGGTCTGTCTAGAATCAAAAACCATAAGTAGTTTACTTTCTACTTGGCTTCACTCTCTCAGCACCTATCTGTGCCATGAATGCCTCCATACAGCTTATGTGCACATCGGCACTTCATGGACATTTACTCATTTGACTTGGTCTAGGTCCTAAGCCAATATACACACCAAGAATCACCTGGAGGGCTGCTCTGGATATTGACATGAGGCACACACTGGGGGCTGCTAAGAAACCATGTAATATTGGCAAAGCAAGGTTTGTTGACAGGCATCATAGAAAAGCAGCAGGGGATGGCATCAGATAACGCAGACCATGCCTCAACTGGAAAACATGCCCATGATATCATTCCTCTGAGCGCAGAGAGGATATAGGAGAAGACAACAGCTACCTTGTATTCCTTTAGGAGCTGGCTGAAAGGATCGAGTGAGATCACTTACATGGAAATGTCAGACATTGCAGATAAGGCTTTCTCATCATTGTTATTATAACCAGAAGGACAGGTAGAAAAGCCTCAAGAGAACTACAAAGCCATTCTGCTTTGGAGAAAATACTGCATTTAAAGAGACAGAGGACAAGAAGGAGCCAGGGCTATGGAAAGACTTAATGTCTTCGAGGAAAATGTAAAAGTAACTGATTCCCAGTCTTAAGGCCACTGTGGAAAATAATACTGTGGCTGAAATTCATGGCCTGCCCACATTCATTTTATAGGAAGACTTAAAAGTGATTTAAATAAGTTATTTGGCAACATTTAAACTTTACTTGCGAAACTGACCCAGTTTTCTCGGCCACATGTGTATCCTAGCAGCAAGAGGACACGCGTTCCATTAAATAAATGGAGAAAACCCATCAAAGGATCTGTAAAAGCTAGGAAGACTCTATCAGAAGCCTACACAAAAGCTGTGAATTGAATTTGTACAGCTCAAGAGGTGAAGGAGATCAGTCTATGATTTACAGCAGAGAATAGCACAATTGGTGAGTCTGTTTTTTCAAGCTAACTGAGCAAGTCTCTCCAGAGATGCACATGATATCTGAACAACTGTTCCTAGCGAGAAGAAGGGGAGGCTGAGACCGAGCCAGCATTGACCTTCCAGCACACCCACATGTGCACTGGTCACCAACTTCCTAGAATGAGGCTACAAAGATTGTAACTGGCCCCTTCCCTTGGGAGGCATCTCTAGCAGAGTTACAAAGCAGTGTCTTTTCAGGAGCTGAGTAAGCCACAGACTTTCCCGGTCATTCATTTTTCAACTCACACTTACAGATCAGAGCAAGAAGATCTGAATCCTCCTCATCACTCTGTTTTCCAAGTGGAGCTCTCACTGGAATTAAAGAAGCTGTAATTAAAGTACCTTGTTTGGGAATGCTGCAATTAGTCACCAATTCAACATGTCATCAAACGTAATTCAAATATAAACACCCAGGCTGCAGGTGCCAATCCCCTGATGAGTTCTGGGAGCTAGTGAGCCCTGCCTGCCTTCTTCATATGAACCTGTCTCCCCTGGGTGACTCACCTAGTAAGGTAGATACTGGCTCTGACCTGACCCATGAGAATAAGCGCCAAGGCACCCTGTCTTCCCAATAATTTCTAAGCTTTGAGAATTGGACTTTGCAAAGGAAATGGCTGCGCTTTAGTGAGGAGTAGGCCAAGGTGGCCTTCCGGGGGCAGCATGACTCAGCAGGTTTGAAGCACAGACTCACAACCTCCCCATATTATGTAAACATGTCACATGAGATGCATTAACAACTCATGAAAGTTCATGCTTGCCTCGGAACCACTATTGTCTATAAAAGGTATAACTACCCTGCTGACGCCGTACATATGGCTTGTGCCTAGAGGGAGAATAAAGTCATGTCAAAACTGCTACGATTCCTCAAGTGTTTTTCCAGCTACCCACCACTCGCCTACCCACTCCCCTCAAACCAGAGTTTGGGCTGAAACCTGACACTTGGTGTGACAGACTTCCAGGGAGCTGATTTTGTCTCATCACCACATACAGAAACTTAAGGTAAAGACAGCTTCTTCAATCTATATTTCAAAGGGAATAATGTGGTTTCATGATTAAACATAAGTTTTGAGGCTGTATTTTCGTTATTTTAGTCACTGAAAACGCTGGGGTGCTAAAATCTGAAGTGACTCGGTTGCAGCGTTGCCTCCCAGTCTGCCTTCCGGCTTCAGCTCCTTTTTATCTGTTCTCCACGCACATCTTTTAAAAAACACAAATCAGATCAGATGACAGTCCTGGTCAAAGCCCTCCACTAGCCCTCATTCCACCTGGAATCAAGTCCAAGCCCTTTGCTTTGGCATCACGTCCCAGTGCCCTGCTCCTGCACATTCACCCTCTCAATGTGGAGCCCCAGAGCCTTGGAATTTGCTGTTGACTCTGCCAAAAAACTTCATCCATAGATCTTGGCATGGGTGGAAGCTTCTTGAATGTCAACTCTTCAGAGAAGCCTTTCCTGACCTAATATAGCCCAGCCTCTTCCCAGGCATTCCTTATCACATCAGCCTTTAAAATTTTCTACCCTATCCATGTCTGATAGTTTCTTGTTTAATTCTTTAGTCTTTCTACTTCCTGCTGAGAATGCAAGCTCCTTAAAAGGGATTCTTTGTCTTTGTCCCTGACTTCCTGAAGCAGAGCGTGGGTCTCAGCCTCCCCTCCTTCTAGCTAGGAAATATATTGGTGGGGTGAATGAATAAATCTTTATAACAATTATCTACAAAATAAGGTTGAACCTACCTGAGCACAGTAAGGTGAGTTGTGTGGCATGGCTGGTATGCAACACAGCCTCAATTCAAACCGGTCTTCAATCCTCTAAAGAAGATGCTTTTTCCACCCTCACTATCTTCTATTTTGCTTCTTTCCCTTCCTCTGTTCCCAGCAGCTAATGCAAAGTTGTTTGAACATTTCATCTTTATGTTAAATGCCAGCAAATGACCTCAAGTCTCTGCCTCTTCTATCTGAAGTGACGTATGGCTCACACCTTAAATGTTTGCATTTCCAGCCTCCACCACTTTTCTGAATCACTAGGAAACACTTATTGAAAGTAGACCCAATCAACATATTTTACATTTTATCAAGAGGTGCTAATCATTCATCAAGTATCCTACATTGCTGTCCAAGCTTTCTGGAATGGAAGCAACACAACAGCTTCAAAATCCCAGACTGAGGCTTGGAGGCAGAACAGGAAAGAGGGTAAGGTGAGTTAGGGTGGGCACCCGGTACCAGTTGCAGAGAGCTCATAAAGCAGGAGGTGGGGGGCGTCCACACCTGTACTCACCTTTTTAGACCTTTTTAAAGAAAAAATGAGGAGCATTGAACTGGGAGTCAGAGCTCTTCCCTTTGAATACTTGTCTGTTACTTGCTTGCTGGCAAGCTTTGGGCAAGCCCCCTAACTTCCCTGACTCTCAGAATCGTTATATCCTGTGGATCAATGTCAGCACCCCAGTCCTACTTACTTCAGGGCTTCCATGGAGACCATTCCAGATGATCAATGGGAATGAAATCTGTGCAAGATATTATGATGATTCTTATATTAATAGATCCCACATTTTGCAATCAAATCCACAGGATAAAAATGGTCACAGAGGGGCAAGATTGGTAAAAATAAGACATTTTTATAATATGAAAATATTATGTCTTTTATAATATAATTATAAAAATAAGGAGTTTCCTTCCCATCTCACCACCTATGCCTTTTCATTACTCAGCCCCAGCACTCTGTACTAAGGGCCCTGGGCCCACATGTTCTGTCCCATCCGTTCTGCAGACTTCTCTCAAACTCTTCACTAGTCCCAAATTTGGCCAAGAATAATACTGTTGCTGGCAGGGAGAGCTCTTCTTGGGCTCCTGAAGTCAGAACCTGTGGTCCCTGAAAGAAAGAAATCCAGCCCTGGCCCCATTCCAATGTAAAAACATGAAAAGAAGTCACATTGAGAAACAAGATTTACCCTGAGAAGTATGCCCAGTCCCCCAGCACTGTCCTCCATAATTGCAACACAAACCCATCATGTAAGACCAAGGATGAGCCTCTGAGGGCAAATGAAAAAGGGCTTGTGGGGGTGACAAATCCCATTACCATAGGAGGTGGGCTACTGATGTACACCACCCAGCCTCACATCTGCATCATGTTCTTGGCCCCATATGTCCTAAAGTCATTTGGTTGAGAAAAGGAAGGAGATTGCATTATTCATGGGTATAAAACTATTCATAGTACTATTCCTGCCACTGACTAAAATATTTACACCTCCATGGGGAGGTCTGAGCATCCAGCCTTCTGGCCCACCCACAAGTTTGTCAAGCCATTTGAAGAATTGGTGTCCTCAAGGGAGACAATACCATATTCAGGGAAGATATTCAGCCTCTCTGCAAAGGGGTCACCCAGTTCAGAGCTGGTGAAGCACATTGAGTCCAATTCAACATGCCTTTCTTGAGCCCCTGCTAGATGTGGGCTGGATGCCAAGAATATGCTCTTACGGATCTAAGACCAAGTCATAGTTCTGTTGCTTATTGCTATGGGATTATACATGACTTAACCTCTCTAAGTGTGAGTTTCTTCATCTGCTAAATAAGGATAACAGCAAAGTTTATGTTACACAGGAAAAAAAAAAACAAACTGGAGTTCATTTACCTGGCAAGTAACAAAAGACTCTCCACAAAAACACAGGTTTTCATCAATAAGAATTTTATGGCCAGGCATGGTGGCTCACGCCTGTAATCTCAGCACTTTTGGAGGCCAAGGCAGGCAGATCACAATGTCAGGAGATCAAGACCATCATGGCCAACGTGATGAAACCCCGTCTCTACTAAAAATACAAAAATTAGCCAGGCATAATGGCAGGCACCTGTAGTCCCCGCTACTCGGAAGGCTGAGGCAGGAGAATTGCTTGAATCCAGGAGGTGGAGGTTGTAGTGAGCTGAGATCACGCCACTGCACTCCAGCCTGGCAACAGAGCAAGTCTCTGACTCAAAAAATAGCAACAAAAAAAGAGTTTATTTGGTGCAACTGAGGAGAACCCTGGGAATATTCTCCAAAGCAGCATTTCCCTGAGGGAAAATGACAAGAAGGTTTAATGGATAGGAGAGGAGAGAGGGTGCATAGTTGCACATAGAGAAGGGGTCCCAGTGGTGCAGAGGCAGTAAGTCATTCTGCCAGCGCATAGGTTGTATGTTATGGTGGCGAAGCTATAGCACCTCCTGGAGTAGAAACTTTAGCATGGTCACGAGGAACATTCACGGGCTCATCTATAAATTGCCAGGGTGTGGGGATTTAGTAAGGCTGGTGGGAGAAATTTTACCTATAGGAAATATACACAAACCCCTTTAGAAGGGCTAAGGGTTTTTACTATAATGCTTGGCTGAAGGCAGCCTTGTCCCCTTAGTTAAATAAATTAGAGTAGAAACGAAGGAATGTGGGGAGTTTACCTAACTAACTTGTTTACTCATGTGGTCCTATAAACTAACCCTTACTCATTGCAGATGGCTCTCTCGGTGGGAGGTCAACCAGGGATATTACCCACTAATGGTGTTTCCTTTAGGCCTCAGAACCTGGCCTTTAATCTTTACCCTCTAGTGGTGTTGACTCAAAGCCTTTGTCATTTAATGTGCACTGAACAAAGGCTGGTAAGGCCATCCTGTTGTGGCCAGCAGCTGCTATCTCTTTATAGCACTCTCCTCGAGTGTCTGGGTGGCCTACACACACCCCAGCCTGCTCATTCATTGAATATTGTATCTGAGTGAATTTATTCAGCTGTAGTTAAGTCAGGGTCTGCAGGACAGACCCCCACAGGTGGTGATCCCAACACCAGTGTCTATCAAGAGCTGATTCCAACTAATAAGGTGATTACATTTCACATGGAGTTTGGGGAAAAACAGGCTGAAGGGCAGGAGGCTGTAAAACAGGCTGATTGTTCAAAATGATTAAATTCCTGTAATCCTTGGAGACCCTCTTTGTCTGCTTACACCTAATTCATGAAACTTAGATAGAGTTCCAATAAAAATGCGTATCAAAGTCATTGTAAGTAAAAAGTGCTTTTCAGATGTTAAATAACCCTACAGCTATCAGCAGCAAAGACAAGCAGTGTATACAGAGAGGGGAGGGTACAGAGTCTTCCTCAGCTGGCTGAAATACAGCACTCTCAAGATACTTCCTTGATTTTGGTAAAATGGAATGCTTCCAACGGTGGACTTACATGACAGGCAATAGTGGTTAGAGCACAAACTTTGGAGCCAGACTGACTGGCTATTTCACCACTTACTGGGTGACCTTGAGTAAGTTGTTTATCCTGTCTGTGCCTCAGTTTTTCTATCTTTCAAATGGGGAGAATAGCAGAATCTATCTCACAGGACTATTGCAAAGATTAAATACATTAATATATGTAAAGTACCAAGTAAGCACTATGCAAATGCTTAGTATCTGTTTTTATCGCTTACAGATTTGAAAAGCACATGTTTCCCTCACTGAAAAGGTCTTAGAAGTCTTCCCTGAACACCCTACTTTATATTGCCCTTACCCACTACCCACTATTTGGGTTATCAGGTAAAATATGGGATGCTCAGTTAAATTTGAATTTCAGGTAAACAAGGAATTAGTTTTCAGTACAAGTATATCTCATGCAGTATTTGGGACATACACTAAAAAGGAAATGATTCCTTGTTTATTTGAAATTCAAACTTAACTGGGTATCTGGGATTTTTATTGGCTAAATCTGGCAACTCTACCACCCTATTATCCTGTCAATAATTGCAGGCCATAAAAAGTGCTATAAAACTGCCATTTTATTTAGTTTGTATTTTATTTTATTTATTTGTAGAGACAGGGTTTGCCATGTTGTCCAGACTAGCCTCAAACTCCTGAGCTTAAGTGATCCACCCACCTTGGCCTCCCAAAGTGTGGCAGGCCAGGTCTCGCCAACGCAGACCTCCCTAACAACTGTTTCGGCACTGGCTGAGGGGGGTAAGATAAATACTAAAAGCTGATAGAGCCAGTGCCCTCATACAAAGGCTGGAATATAACAAAAGCCCTCCAAAAGTTTTGCCTAGGCCTTTTTTGGGCCTTGAAGCATGGCAAGATAATGAAGGAATTCTTAACAGGACCTGTTTAGGATGAAACAAATTTTATTGGGGGTCTGAGAAAACTCACCAGGCCTCCACAAATAAGTTTAGTGGGGATCTGAAGGGACTCCCCAAACCTCCATGATTTACCAGGGACAAAAGGTAAGGGGAATCACTCCAGCACTGGGACCAATTTAGATTAAGTTAATTTACTGAGGCTCCAGAGGAAGGTCTTCAAGACTCAGATCTTAGTTCTAGATTAAAAGAACTTAATCACTTACATCTTTAGATGAATGCACACTTTCACATAGACCCTATAGCTCAGAAGGTATATAAGCTTGGCAAAACTTTGTAATTTTGAGTTGGTTGGGTGATATTTTCCAGGCCTTCTCCCTGTAACGAGTTAGAGAAATAAAACCTCCTTCCTTTCCCAGTTCATCTGCATCTTGTTATTGGGTCGTGAGAATAAGCAGCTTGACCCTCCATTTGGTCCAGAACCAAAAGTGCTAGGATTACAGGTGTGAGTTACTGCACCTGGCAAAGCTGCCATTTTAAATGTATCCGAAAGGCCTCCTCGTTAGAATGTAAGCAACATGAGAGCAGGAATCTTGTCTATCTTATCCTCAGCTATTTTCCCAGAGCCCAGCAGACTACCTGGCCCATGAGAGAAGCTCAACGCAAATCTGTTTTTATAATGACGGCAGAAGCTGACTGAAGCAGAACAAGACAGAGGCCCTTGGCTGCCTTCTCCAACTTTCTGCTCTTCTGGTCTTTCTCAAATTCTATTTTCAGGTGTCATTCCAGTCCACATACCCAGGTCTGAGACACTTCCTGTTTGCAGTCTGGGGACCTTAGCCCTTCTCAGAGCTTGGCCTTCAGTCCCAGAGTGGCAGCCTTAGGGGTTAGGAAATGCACCATAGTTTTCCCTTTGAACTGTGAACAATCAGTTCTCTGCATTCCAGTTCTGTCACAATCCTGGGCTCCTCCACACACTACAAGAAATGGACTTGCCTGATGCTAATGGCACTTCATTTATCATTATGGAGTCGAATGAGGGGAGACCATTAAGCCGAGCGTGATGTTTTATTAGTGTGTTTTTTTCTGAGGTCGGTGGCTCTGCATAACAGAATGAATAAAAATGACCTAAATTTTACTTTATGAGACATTTTCGGGCTGCACTTGCTCAGCTTCTCAAGCCTTTGGTAAAAGGCATCAGGCTTCAAGCCTTCCCTTTTAAAGCATTAGTACAGGTATGGCTTTCATTCAATTTAATTTGATTTTGTACATTTGGTACAGCTCCAGTTTCCCATAAAATGAAGATCTCTCGATTCTTTGTGATTTTTAGTTTAAAACAAAGTAGACTTTAGGGGCTCAGGAACGAGAATGTCTACCCTGTTCCTGAAATTGGCAACACTTGCCATAGTGTTAAAAATCATGTTTCTAGGTGTGGTTGAAATTGTTCATAGTTCTTTCTGATTTAGAGTGTCCATATTGGCTTTGTCTGATGTACTACATTTAGACAGCAACGGCTCTTTGCTTTGGAATTGAGTTTTAAATTGAATGGGTGGTTACTGACGCCGCACTGTTATATGAAAACATCAGCTTGCAAGGGACTGATGGAAGGGGTGGGAGGAGAACACTCTGTCTTCCCTCCTGGATTTGTTGTTACAAGGACTTAATTATCTGCGTAAAAGTTAGCTACTTTGCTTCTGTAAAATAATTTTTAAAAGCAGCAAAGGAAAAAGAGGGAAAACAAAATAAATGGGCTTCCCCAAGTGCAGATGGAGGGTTTTTGCAAGTCTCTTCAAAAAGGACAGCTGATACGAACTGTATCCCAAGCCTCCTCTCACTGGCAACAGGAGGGAATTCTGTGGCTTACACGCAACCATATGTTAAGGATGTGAATATTGCTTCACACATTCTAGCAGTCAGTTTCAAAATGCATGAGGGCTTTTTTTTTCCCCTTTAAGAATCAATAACTCATCAAGAAAAAAAAAACCTATATGCACAAAACTGTTAATTAACAACGTTATCAATACTAGCAAGAATAAATTAGAAGCAAGCTCTATGTGCAACATTTTGGAAATTAAGCAAATGATGGTGCATCGACGATGATGAAGATAATGCATTCAATGAAATGATAATTAGAAAGATTTTGCAGATACATAGAAAATGTTTACGCTAAAGTGCCAAATGAGAGAAAAATGACCAAATTATATGTGCACTGTGATTGCAACTATATTAGTATAACTATGTAGAGGGCACAGACTGGAAGAGGAAAATCAAAAGTGATGATACATAATAGTTGTATAGATTTGGTTGGATTAAATGTAAGTAATCACCATTTTAAAAACTTATTTTTGAAAAGGCAAAAACATTTTTTAAATAATGGCTTAAAAACAAATGGCAGAAATGTGTATTTAAGCATCTAACGTGCAGTTTAAGTGTTTGAATCTAGCAACTAGGCATCCTCAGTTCTTCCTGGAGCTCATTAATGAGGTAATATTCTACTTATAGAAGTGCTTAAATTCTCCAAATACTTATTTAGAAGGATGAAATTCAAACTATCCAGTGAGATGCTTCCAAAAAGAAAACAAACAAAGTCATTTAATTTTAGGATGAGAAGGTCTAAAACAGATCTGTGGTTAGCTCCTGGTCTTACTGATGGAGGCCCAGAAGGATTGGAGACTTGGTCAGGGGTTAGGACTAGAACGAGACAGTCCTGATGCAGGACAGACCTAGTGTGTGAGTCACTCAGGGTGACTGGGAAGGTGGATGACCATGAGGCTCTCCCTCTAGGTTTCTACAGCGCACTGAAAAGCCCAGCAAGGGCCAGAGCTCAGCCCTGCTGAGCCCTCAGTCAGCACAAGACACAAAGTGCGCAGCTGGGCTCAGCAGTCGGCTTTGGAAGGAAAGGGCTGAACGATGTTCTGTTGCCCTTCCCATGTTTGCAAGCGGTTCTTTCTTTTTCCTGCCTAAGGCTCTGCTGGTCCTTGACCCACAGCTGAATTCTTACAGTCAGCACACTCTGCTCTGTTCCTAGAAAGTTTTCTTTCTTTTGCTTTAACAAAATGCTGCCCTCTGGCAAAACAGGGACCACTGGCAGATCAGACTGGGACTTCTCTTGGGTTAGCCATGCTTTGCTCTCAGGGAATTCTCACGCCAGTCCTGCTGGCCATATTGCATCTCCCACAGGCAGAACCCCGAGAACAGAATAGTCTTGATTCAAGGTGTCGTGCTTTGTTCCCTGGCAGGCCAGCTGTCATCACTGACACCTGGCTCTGAGTCATGGCCTAGAATTTCCAGGGCTCAGAAGGTGCAGGTCCTCACTTCCCTTTCCGCCCAGCTCTAGAGTACAGATGTCCTTTCTGGCCAGGTGTGGTAGCTCATGCCTGGAATTGTAACAATTTGGGAAGCCGAAGTGGGAGGATTGCTTGAGCCCAGGAGTTCAAGACCAGCCTAGGCAACATAGTTTTTTAGTGATACCCTGTCTCTACC
>NW_016108217.1:0-28123 GCF_001604975.1 Cebus imitator | reverse complement strand
AAAAAAAAAAAAAAAAAAAAAAAAGAGGCCTTTCTATGCCTTGTGCTTTGTGCTCCTCGGCCTTTGGAACATGATGAAATACCCTCAGATGGAAGTTCAGGTTAACTGAATGCTTTTCATTACAGCGAAAACAGGAGGAGGCAGGCAACACTTTAAATACCTGCTTGGTTACTTGGTCAAATTAACCTCTAAACCTCAGTGTTCATTATCTGTAAAAATTGGGATTATAGGAGTAGCCACCTCACTAGATTCCTATGAACATTTGATGAGAGAAGATACATTAAACACGCAGGGCATTGCCTGGCCCGTAGGAAACATATGTTGTGATTCGCTATTATTTTTTATCCTGTTTTTCTTCTCTGTGAAACAGGAATTTTAACACTTGTCTTCACCACCACTATAATGGTGGTCACCATCAGATGAGCTGCAGATCTGAATCTGCCTACCCAAGCATGGAGCACCGTGGTGATGCAAGACCATGTTGTCATGGTGTGGTGGGCCCTTTCCCCATGACGTGAGCGCTACAGAGTCTTTGTCCCAAGGGCAGTGGGCATCAGGCAGCTGTTGGCAGCCTCACTACACCTGTGCAAGAGAATCATCATCACCACCTCAGAGACATGGAGACAGAGGTTAGTGGTCAATGTGTTTGTCACTTACCCAGGACCACCAGGCTAATTAGTGGCAGAGCTTGGTTTAAACCAGGTTTGCTCAACTCTAAAACTTATATTCTAATCATTATTTTGTAACTGCTTTTTGCCACCAGTCAAAAAAATCAATTCAACCATACATTACATGGAAGAACATGTCAATATCAAGTATACTAAATGTCTATTGAATTCAGGATACAAAACACATTTTTTTAAATGTGCAAACATTTGCTTTTTCTTTTGTCTTATTTGTAGTTGCTTCTGATTGACTTCTTTTCTCCATAATAGAGCATGAGTGCTTGTGGCTATGGCTGGGAAGAGATGGGGTAAGATGGAAAGTGTATTCCAGATCACAGAAGGCCCTGGTTGTTTAGACTTTTTGTGACTGATGACTGATGCAGACCCTTTAATCAAGATTTCAAGCTAGATGCAGTGGCTCATATCTGTAATCCCAGCTCTTTCCAAGGCCAAGGCAGGAGGATAGCTTGGGACTAAGAGTTCAAAGCCAGCCTGAAAAATATAGTGAGACCCCATCTCTACACAAAAATTAAAAATTATTTTTAAAAAATCAGGGGTGAGGATGAGAGGGGGATGTGGCTATGTATCTCCAGAGAGGAAGGGTTTGGTATTAAAGAATCCTCTAAGTTTGTTTTGTGATATGGCTGGCTTAGAGTTAGAATTTGAGAAATGCCATTTGGTACAAGACAAAGCTATTTTCCAAAAATAAGTTGTAACGACTGCCCCATTCTCCTCGCAATAACCGCTGACCTTGGCTTCTGTAAAGTTGCTTGCCTTTGCTTATCAGAAAGTGCTGAAAAGTTGCTTGCCCTGCATCCCCTCACCCTCTTGGTCCTAAATCCAGGATGTGGTTTTTCAGCTTAAAATGCCCCGGTCCCCTGAGCCCGGGGCCACAGGTTGGAGAGACGTGAGTCCTCTGTGGTTGCCGGCATAATAAATGACCCTGCAATCTAACATACTTTTGTCTTGGTGTAAATATTTTAATCTCACATTTCAATGCCTCAGTTTGACCCAGTTATCTTGCCCTGCTGGGTCAGAGACCACCTTGATCTTAAACTTGACTACCCTCAGGCCTACTACAAGTGAATTGTATCATCTACATTGCATTCAGATCCTATCAATCATTGGAATTCTGGTTGAAACCCCTTATTAATGTAAATTTAATTTTATGAATTGGAAAAGGGGAAAATGACATACGCTTGCATTAACAGGTGAAGACAATAATAATTTCATCTGCATGTGGCAGTTGTGTCTCAGATTCAATGAACTCTGGAATGAGATGGAAAATATAACAAATATAACTCTGAAAATGGAATAATCAACTTTACACATGGTTCCAACTATAATGGACAGAAAGACATAAATAAAAGGAATGTTCGCTCTTAAACTTTTCTGAGACTGTCACCATAAAAGTGAGCTTATCTCTCTAAATAATTGCCAACTGAACTGTGAAATAAGGAACACACTTGTAAATTTGAAGTATCAAATTTTAAGCCAAATTAAAATCCAGAGCCTTTAAATTTATAGGATTAATCTCCTGTCTGTCTTCCAGTAACAAGTAAATTGAATCTGCAAAATTATGTTCAGTGTATGATTTTCAACTGTGTAATTGTTGTTTAAAGATACATGTCTTCAATTTCTTCTGTTCCCTTTTGAAACTCAAATCCATTTCGAATCTTTTGTTAATAAGCAATTTGGTCCTCACAAAATTGTTTCTTAGTTTTAATAATGAAGTGTTATATTTACACAAAAGAAGTAACGAAATACAACCTCAGCCAAAAAGAACATTCTAAAACATTCCACCCAGCGCAAACACATAACCCTCTTCTAGTGACACCGCAAAAGCTTCCTGAGCTATTTCACAAGGAACTGAAAAGAAAGTCTGACTCCTCTGAATGATCTGTCTCTTTTAGATCTGGCAGTTGAAGTATTATTAAGCAACTCAATAGCAATTGTGAAAGTCAATATACAGAATTACAAGTTTGTTACTTGATATTTGGCATTAGATCTTGACAATATAAGACATGCATTTTCTTCTTAGGCAGCAAATACCTTCAGGACAAGGGTATTTTCTACACATTTTATATAGTTACAGATGTAGCAATTTACTAAAGTGGAAAATGAACATTAGTTAATTAGCCATGCAACATGCAGGGGCACCTCCTGACCATGTGACAGGTACTCTGTCAAGAGCGGCAGGAAATGCAAATCTGAACAAGATCAGGCCCGTTCTCATGAGTGTTCAGTCTGGTAAGAGAAATAATAGAATAAGGATTCTGATAAGCAAAGGAGAGAGAGCAGGGAGTTTTGCAATGGGCAATAGGGTGGCAGGAGCAAAGGCGGGGGCAGGACATAGGCTCGGGAAGCAAAGCATGTGTAGGAAAAAGGAAGTAGAATATATACCATGACCATTATCATAATATTTATTATATGCCAAACGTAATGCTAAATGTTTTATTTGCAATATGTCATGTAGGGTGGTCACCTCATCCCAGTTTGCATGGGGCTTTCCTGTTTTAGGACTGAAAGCTGTTTTAGCAGCTCAGAATGCCTCTCGTCCTGGACAAAGTGGGACGGTTGGTCACCCCACGTACACTCTTTGCAAAACAGCCTTATGAGATCTGTTCCGTAATATCATCACACTTATTTTACAGATGAGGGGATGGAAAGTCAGACTGGCAAAGAGCTTGTCGAAGATTGCATGGTTACTAACACATGGGAAGCTGAGATTGAAAGAGAGCTCTTACCTACTAGTATCAGAGATGAATCCTTATTCTGGAATATCTGCAAGGCACAGTCCCAGTTAGCAAGATTTTTTTTTTAAAAGACAGTTGGCACAAAATCATGGTACAATAAAAATTCAAGGATTTCTCCTGTGGACATTGGGGAGTTACTGGGTTTCTGAATAGAAGGACAGCGTGGAAGCTTTCCTAATTTAGGATTGATGCCACCAATGCAGTTAGCACAACCAATGGTTTATTTAATCATTCTTCCTGTCTTTAGGGGTCTACAACCTCACACCCTAGAGGTTACTCTACCAAACCATTAGCAAACTAGAGAAAGCATTTTGAAGGTCAAAGAAATGTTCTCCAATTTCCAATCCATTTCAAGACTTTTTCCCCCTGCATGTTAGTACTCTTCCTATGTTTCTTTCTATAGCAGAAACTAGGAGTACTTGAAAGGTTATAAACAGCTTTGCTTAAGCATACTTCTTTTACAGTCTATCATGCCTCAAATCTCATTTCCTTCAAGAAGTAACACATAGAGGAGGTGCTGGTTCTAGCCTTCCCTCTAAGAGAAGGGAGCAGAAACAGACCAAATCACTGTCGAATGGCACGATTTAGACTGTGTTTGCGTGTACGCATCTTTTGTCATTTTACCAATTTCCTGTTTGTCTGCTTATTTCCTTTCACCACTTTTTATTTTGAGCTGTTATGTGGTTTATTTAGTGATGGGGAGAATAGCGATCTACCCATCCAATCTGTTCAGAGGTATGCCATTTGAGGTCAGCATAATTCCATAGTCTAGTGCAAGATGGCCAAGTAAAGTCCATTCAGAGAGAAGGCGGGTAATTTTCATGAAACATCCTTCCCTGATTCAAGGGAACACATTATACAGAAACCTGAAGTAGTGAGTCTTTGTGCTGGGAACATTAATTTAATTGCAATCCATAATGCTCCTGCCCAGTCACCAGGCCCATGCATTCCCAATCTCCTGCTTGTTTGAAATTGAAACAATTCCCTTTGCAAAAACAAATCATCCTTCTCCATGAGGTTCCATCACATGGCCAGAACTCCTTTCTGGGAGATTATTTGATGACAAATTATATCAAGAAATTAAACAGAAACCCCATTAGTAATATTGACAATATTCCACAAACACATGAAATATTTAATGAAAATCTAGAGCTAGGGTGTTGAATTTGCACACAAAGAACCTATGTAAGATGGCTTTTCTCTGAATGCAAATGCAAGTTTTCTTTTCTAAAGACCTTTGCAAGCACCCAAGAGCTATCTGCTTTTAGTCCCAGGGAAATATCCATTTAGTCATCTCCTGCCTCCATTGATTCCACCCATAATGAGATATACATAGGTATTATAGAAGTCCAGGGACATTCAAAATATGGAAGCAGAAAGATGAAACCAGCTCAGATAACTGGTACCATCTGCTAAGGAATCAGACATATGAATGGCCAAAAGAACAGTTACTCTTTAAAGGATGAGTGAAACTGGTCAAATTAAAAATGGGTTTCTGCTAGATCCTGGTATAAGCAGCTGAAGGAATTAGTAAAAGTAGGAACAGTTCATGCTCCTGCTTGGGGCACATCTCATCCTCTGTCTTTAAGTCAGTTGGAACTTTCCATACAGGTAAACAGAACAATACAGCATAGTGGTATTGTTGTATACCATTGTATATTAAAATTGTCTATGGACTTTAAATATGTCCTGTCTGATTACAGCAGACCAATTAAACCAACAGTGGGTTATGGGAGAACACAGATATCTATATATCTCTTAAGTGCCTACAGTCAGGGTCCTGTCAGGATATAGAAACCAGAAATAGAAAATTTAGTTGGTCTAATTTTTAACCAGTTATTGAGAAATGCAGAAAGCAGCTACTACCTCTAAGGCTAAGAGAAACAAAGGAAGAAGTTAGGGTTATTGAAACTTAGCAGCTTGAAGGAGGAGCCCTGCAGAGCTGAGACCGTGACCTCTGGGGTATGCTGCCAACTGTTGCTGGTGTCTGAGTTCGGGGAGGAACCCCCCCAGAGCTGGATGGGACCTGACTTCTGAGAAGAAGGCACTGGCTGGGTAGTGCTGATATCTCAGAAACAACTGCTTCTGGGATTGTGGCAAAACTGCAAATTAGAATCGGCTGCTGCTACTGGGACCAAAGGTTGAAGAACCACTGCTAAGGTGACAGTAATAACAGAGAAAGCAAACAGAATGAGAAAAAATCCTTCTCCCTGTTGCATCCTTTCCGTCTCTTCTAGCACCTGCTATTGGCACAGCTGGTAAAGGAAAAATGCTGTTGGCAGAATCTGAGTCCCATTGTTTCAGAGCAGAACATAGAAGGGTAGGTCTGAAGTAAGAAACAAGCATTTAATAACGAGCATTGGTCCCCCAAGTGATTATGTTGTATAAGCAGGGTTGAGAACTGCCCATGGAAAGCTAGAATTCAGGACTCTGCTCAGGCATTTCTGGTTGTTTTTGCTTTGTCTACGTCCCCTAGACAGTTCCATGCTCCCACTGTCAGCATGCTCTTTCAGGCTGTGTGTTTGCTTTTGGACTCTTGACTTTGGGGTTCCCACAGCTATGGCTTACATCTTGTCTGTGGGCTCCTGAGCTTTAAAAAATTTACTCTTATTGGCCTTACAGTACCCAAGCCTAGGTAACTGGAGAAGAGGGGTTGGACTTTGATGTCCATGAAGTTTGTTTTGGTTCATAATTCCAAGGACCATATTTTCCTGGGACCAGCCGGCTCTGGTGGTCACTTACAAATCTGTGCTGATGAACAGCCCCAACAGTTGTCTGCTGCCCTTGGCTTTGCTGAGAACTCAAATAGGAAAAGTCTATTATCCTGTGAGTTGTGGCTAAAATGAAAACATCAGCTTTCACTCCTCTCTCTTTGTTCTTTGGAGAGCCTGACTGGGTTATTTTCTTAGCTATAGACTTCATCGCTTAAAACACCTAACCAGTTAGATCAGAAAAGAAATAAAGCTAGTATTTTTTATCTTGAAGATCTCTCACATATAATGAGACACTAAATTCTCATTCAGATCATTTCAATGGATATCAGTAGGCTTCAGTGTTTATTTAACAAATATCTGTTGAGCTCCTACTAGGATCTGGGCAATGTCCTAGGCACCAGAGGAACAGCAATGCAGAAAGCAAAGTAATTGCCCTCATGGAGGTCATATTCTACTTAAGGAGAAAGACAATAATAAGTAAGCAAACCTATAATATACCAGGTGTAATTGGGTGGTTCAAGCTTACAAGTTCTCATGAAGTTGCCAAGCTGTTAGCTAGGATTGCAGTCTTATCTGAAGGTTCATTTGGGGCTGGAGGATCTGCTTCCAAGTTAATTCATGTAGTGTTATCACAAAGCTTTGTTTCTAAACCATGTGGACCTCTCCAGAGAGCTCCTCATGAATTGGCATCTGGCTTCCCCAAGAGTGAGTGATCCCAGAGGAGGAGAAAGCTATCAAGATAGAAACCACAGTACTATTTCTAACCTAAGCTTGGAAGTGACATACCAGTGCTTCTGTCATATTCTATTGGTCATAACTGAGCAAATGTTAAAGAGGACAACATGGCAGCATGAATACCAGGGTTCGGGGATCACTGGGGCTGTTTCAGCTGCACTACATGGTAATAAGTGATATGGAAGAAACAAAACCAGAAGAAGAGACAGGGAAGGCAGAAGTTTGGGGTAAGTATTGCTCTTGATACAGATGGTCAAAGAGGACTTCACTGAGACACAAAACAGAGGCCTGAAGAAAGTGAGGGAGCAGCTTCAAGGCTTGCCTTTTCATGGATTCCACTTGGGGTTATCTTTTGTGGGAAGTCATCCCTCAGCTCCTGCCCTACCTATCAGCCTCACTAAGAGCCCATCTTTTGCTCTCCCAGAGCATCTACCCGTGCTCTCTAAAAGCTGTCATCACACTGCCACGTCTCCTTTCTTCCTCCGACATTAGAGGGTGAGTTCTTCAGTGTCGTGGACAATATTTGATTCATCTTTGTGTCCTCAGCAAAAGGTTAGTAATTTTAGAGAATGAATGAATAAAATAATTAATTTACCTTCTCTGCAGACTTTTTTTAGGAACTTAGAACAAACTACTAAATTGATTATTAATTATGTTTTGTTTAAAACGAAAACTGTAGATGTAGATTTATACAGCACTTTAAACATACAGATCCACTCTTCTGCCATGTCAATGGCATTGCCTACAGATACTGTTAGTTTATAAAGTACCATATGGAACAAAAATATGTGGCCACTTATTGAATGGGAATGTTTTGTGAGAAAAATATTTTTGTTCCCATGCAGCAACATTTCTAATAAATTGCTTCTAAATATGTAAAAAGAAAAAAAAAAACTCAGAATGGCAAGAGAATACCCTGAGGACTCTAAAAAGCATGAAAACAGCAATATTATTTTGATAATGAAAAACAGATATGGATTATATTATCTCTTCATACTCTGTTTTAAGAGAAGCTGATTTTTTTTTCTAAATACATGTCCCTTGCACAATAAATCAAATGCTGTGACTCACCCACAGCCCTAGGCCTTTTATACAAAGGACAGTTGGTCACACAGAAATATGTCTCCCATGTGTTTAGGAATTAATGCATCAGTCAAAGCATCAGCTATCTCTCTCTTTGTGACTTCAAAAGTCTAGTGGATCATCTAATATAGTATTGCTCCCAAAATTCACCCTGAGTACTCAGAGAACCAAAGCCATGGAAATTGTAATGTGCATACAAGTCATCTGGGTATTTGTTCAATTCAAACTTTAGTTCAGAATCTAGGGTGGGCCTAACAGTCAGCATTTCTAACAAATTCCTGAGAGATTTGTGAGGGCTGATCCTCATATTACATATTGAATAGGAAGGTATTCAAATCTGCCTGCTTACATTTATAGGTGATTTGAAATTTCTTTCTTCTTTCTTTTTATTTAATCAGCCTAATGAGGAAACCTATAATAATCAAGAAACAAATTTATTCTATTAATTTGCAGCGTTGTTAAACCATTTATTCTTCCACAAGACAATGTAGATTTCAGATTTGAAAATCAGCATGGTCAGCCATACATTTTTATTTGAGCAAGTGCAGTTGCCAAGAAATCTGCAGTATAGATTCCAAATTAATTAAATATTACCTCTTACTTCCACATCCAATGTTCTGTGTTTCAAGCATTTCCAAATTGAAAGTGAGCAAAAAAAAAAATCATTAAAAATAAAATTTAAAAGTTGTATTAATCATCCTGTATAAAATTCCAAGTGGACACCTTCCTCCTGCACTCCAGTTACACAGGAGGAACAGAAGGCTTTCACCCATGATTTATTTTATTAAATTTGTTTAATGTTACATTGACCTATTTCTCAAAGGAGGGCACAGACTCTGCAGGGTTATTCACTGATTCTTCGGCTTTTGTATACGCAACTTATCTTACTAAGATATGCAAATATAATCAAATAGAAGAGGTTCTTGGCTTTCATTATTTCAAAAAAAATAAAGTACAAAAATCTATCAGAATTAATCAGCTCATTACATCTAAAGCAGCTTGTTACATCTGGCTTGTTACATCAGAAGCAGCTCAGCCCCATGTCCCGCCCTCCCACCCCAACCTCAGACTCCAGCTCCACTCTCAAAGCCCTCACCCAGATCTAATTGGGAAGGTTGCACTGGTGCCCAAGAGGTCTTTGGGACCCATTGCCTGGGTCTCTGCAGCAGTGGAACCCAGCGTGGTATTCTCCCATCAGCCAGCAAGCTGCAGGCTGTGAGTCATTTCAGGACCCAACTCAACAGCTCTCAAAGCTCCTGTCTTTCACAGAAAATAACTCACACAGTGAATTTGGATATTTTAAAATGTCTATATTTGGTGGGCTTGGAGTAATCACAGATTTGCCACCTCAATTCATTTGTAGATCTTATTGTTACACCAAACATCCTGACTTCTAAATATCTGAAGAAGCATAACAGTGGAAACCCAACTAACTCCTTTCTTTGGTCAGTGACAGAGCCTATATACTCATTTTCCACTTCCACCTGCTTTTGGTCACTTTTAACAATTTTTTAAAACTTTCCCTGGATAATGTAAACTAGAATGCCAACCAAATTAGTGCCAGCACATAGAAAGTACTTAATGCACTGATTAAATAGGTAAATGAATGAAGCATGGCTTCAGTAGAGATTTTCAACTCAACCACTTCAAAGGAGAGACATGGCCAAAACAATAACAAGCAGCACATTCACATGACTAGTTACCATTTCGCGAATACATAAGCTCAAACAAAATTCATTACAGCTCTGTGAGGGTGTGAAGGAACACACACTTTTCACTGATGAGGATGCTGACACTCAGAGATTAAATGGTTGGTCAAGGTTTCATAGCCAGTAAATGGGACAGCCATGGTTTGCATTTGGGTATTTTAACTCCAAATGCCATACCTTTCACACTGTACCATTTTGCCTCAAGTAAGCCCAGGAGACAGAGTTTTGATTCTAGAATTGATGAGACAGATCTGAATACATTTCCAGTGTTTCACAATTCTGAGTCTTAAGATATTTTTCTTAGCCCAAACATCTCAACTTTAAAATTGAGATGTTTGGGCTAAGAAACATCTAATCTGGGGGGACAGTGTCTGCCACAGTGAGAGTTTTCTGGGGATATCATAGTGTATTAGTCCTTTTCACACTGCTGATAAAGACATACCTAAGACTGGGCAATTTACAAAAGAAAGAGATTTACTGGACTTAAGAGTTCCATGTGGCTGGGGAGGCCTCACAATCATGGCAGAAGTTTAAAGACAAGGAGGAGCAAGTCACATGTTACATGGATGGCAGCAGGCAGAGAGAGCTTGTGCAGGGAAACTCCCATTTTTAAAACCACCAGATCTCAAAAGACTCATTCACTATCATGAGAACAGCGCAGGAAAGACCCACCTCCATAATCCAATCACCTCCCACTGAGTTCTTCCTATAACACATGGGAATTGTGAGAGTTAAAATACAAGATGAGAACTGGGACAAGCCAAACCATATCATTCCACCCCTGGCCCCTCCTAAATCTCTTGCCTTCACATTTCAAAACTAATCATTCCTTCCCAACAGTTCCCCAAAGTCTTAACTCATTTCAGAATTAACTCAAAAGTTCATACTCCAATGTCTCACCTGAGACAAGGCAAGTCCCTTCCACCTATGACCCTTTAAAATCAAAAGCAAGTTAGTTATTTCCTAGGTAAATGAGAGTACAGGCATTGGGTAAATATAGCTATCCCAAATGGGAGAAATTGGCCAAAACAAAAGGACTACAGGTCCCATGCAAGTCTAAAATTCAGCAGGGAAGTCAAATCTTAAACCTCTAAAATGATACCCTTTGACTCCATGTCTCACATTCCAGGTCATGCTGATGCAAGAGGTGTGTTCCCATGCTGTTGGGCAGCTCCACCCCTGTGGCTTTGGAGGGTATAGCTGCCCTCTCGTCTGCTTTCATGGGCTGATGTTGAGTGTCTGAGGCTTTTCCAGGTACACAGTACAAGCTGTCAGAGAATCTACCATTCTGGGGCCTGGAGGATGGTGGCCCTCTTCTCACAACTCCACTAGGCAGTACTCCAGTAGGGACTCTGTGTCGGGGCTCCCAGCCCACATTTCTCTTCTGCACTGCCCTAGCAGAGGTTCTCCATGAGAGCCCCGCCCCTGCAGCAAACTTCTGCCTGGACATCCAGGTGTTTTCATACATCCTCTGAAATCTAGGGACAAGTTTCTAAACCTCAATTTTTTACTTCTGTGTACCTGCAGGCTCCACACCATATGGAAGCTGCCAAGTCTTGGGGCTTGCACCCTCTGAAACTGTTGCCTAAGCTATACCTTGATCCCTTTCAGTCATGTCTGAAATGGCTAGGACACAGGGCACCAAGTCTCTAGACTGCACACAGCATGGGGACCCTGGGCCTGGCCCACGAAACCATTTTTTTTCTCATAGGCCTCCAGGCCTATGATGGGAGGGGCTGCCTTGAAGACCTCTGACATGCCCTGGAGATATTTTCCCCCATTGTCTTGCCTGTTAACATTCAGCTCTTTATTACTTATGCAAATTTCTGCAGCCAGGTTGAATTTCTCCTCAGAAAATTGGATTTTCTTTTCTATCACATTGCCAGGCTGCAAATTTTCCAAAGGTTTATGCTCTGCATCCCTTATAAAACCGAATGCCTTTAACAGCACCCAAGTCACCTCTTGAATGCTTTCTTGCTTAGAAATTTCTTCCACCAGATTCTGTAAATCATCTTTCTCAAGTTCAAATTTCCACAAATCTCTAGGGCAGGGACAAAATCCTGCCAGTCTCTTCACTAAAACAAAACAAGAGTCACTTTTGCTCTAGTTCCCAACAGGTTCCTCATCTCCATCTATCTCCATCTGAGATTACTTCAGCCTGGACCTTATTGTTCATATAGCTATCAGCATTTTTGTCAGAGCCATTCAACAAGTCTCTAGGAAGTTGCACACTTTCCCATATTTTCCTGTCTTCTTCTGAGCCCTTCAAACTGTTCCAACCTCTGCCTTTTACCCAGTTCCAAAGTTGCTTTCACATTTTCAGGTATGTTTTCAGCACTGCCCCATTCTGCTGGTACCAATTTACTGAATTAGTCCCTTTTCATATTGCTGATAAAGACATGCCCAAGAATGAGCAATTTAAAAAGGAAAGAGGTTTATTGGACTTACAGTTCCATGTGGTTTGGGAGGCCTTATAATCATGGCAGAAAGAGAAAGGCAAGGAGGAGCAAGTCACATCTTACATGGATGGTGGCAGACAAAGAAAGAGCTTATAAAGGGAAACTCCTGTTTTTAAAAATCATCAGATCTTATAAGACTCATCACTATCACATCAACAATGCAGGAAAGACCTGCCGCCATAATTCAATGACTTCCCACCAGGTTCCTTCCTCCCATGACACACGGGAATTGTGAAAGTTGCAATTCAAGATGAA
Organism: Cebus imitator; assembly: GCF_001604975.1. Lineage (NCBI taxonomy): Eukaryota > Metazoa > Chordata > Mammalia > Primates > Cebidae > Cebus > Cebus imitator. The sequence goes on along the minus strand of NW_016108217.1, from coordinate 15,747 downwards.
ATTTGGGTGGGGACACAGCCAAACCATATTACACAGGAAGTAAAGGGGAAACGGAATAGGAGAACCTCCCAGTTCCCACATTTTCCAAGTCACCCCTACTTTTTTTTCCGTTTTAGAAATTGGAGTTTAGTCTTAAAAAATACACACACTATTATGGTGTGAAGAGCATCAGAATCAGGAAACCCAAACCCATATTTAATAGTAGCTTACTTGTTATCTATTTCCAGTTAGCCTTGAACACTTCTCATCTCAGTTTCCCCATTTGGGAAAATAAACCAGCAGAGCATAATGAGGAGTAAATGAAGTAGTACAGTCATGCTTTGAAGATAGACTCACTCTCCACAAATGCAAGGCATTCTCACACACATGATCTTGCTGGGGTAGAGTCAGGGAGTCAGTGTAGGGTGATGGTTAGGACAAGTAATACCAAGGAAAGAAAAGTCAAAAATTCTCTGTATCCTAGAGCACAGTGGAACCTGAAGGAAAATTCTCATGACTTCCCCAAGGATCACCCTGTCCTGGGAAAGGGCTTGAATGGTCCCACAGAGAAATTGGACCCTTTTCCTGTTCCCCATTAGGAAAGCTAAAGTCACGCAAAAAAGTGAACTCTTTGGGGAAAAAGAAGTGTATTTGCTGTACTAATTTTCAGTTCTATCCCAGCAGGAAGGATGAGAGGGCAATCTTAGAATCCACCTCATGGGAACAGAATGGAGAGTGTTTCCTGTACTGATAGCCTGGGAGCAAGCAGGACATCAAAAGTGCCTTAAGTGAACCCGTACCCCATTGTAACTAGAATCACATACTTGAAATATGTGAATATTTTTTTTTATCAGTATAATTTCAGCCTGAAGAGGCAGCATGGTCGGGTAGAAAGAGGACAAGGAGTCTGGATTTGGTCTTTGGATTTGCACTCTGGTTTAATCCCTGCTCTGTCATTTACAAATGGAGTTTACAGATGCCTTCATACATAAAATGGGTATATGTTGGGATTTGAACACAACAATACATCATGCTTTACCCTTCCTCCAAACAAAAATTTGAATCAAATAAGAAGTAGACATGAGTCAGATTGAGGGAGAGTATTGTCAACATTAGCTTAATACCTATTACATCTGGATTTGGGAGTGCAGCCTGGACCTACAGCCAAATGTAATCCCTAACATTTTACTTTTTCAAGGACTACGTCAAATTCAGGCAAAATCAGCAGACAATTTTAGCCACGTGCCTTCCTCTTAAGGTCACTCTTGGCAACAAAGAAGAGGACAATGTGGATCAGACCACTTCCAAAATGGGAAGAGGTAAGCAAAAGGAAACAAGAGCTCTCTTGCCTTAAACTACCTTGGAAAAGAACAGTGGGCTGACGGATGTGCGAACCGTTTGCACCCCACCAATTGGAAAAAGTGTTCATCTTCAGCATCTCCTCCTGTGGGAAGAGAGGCTGCAAGCATCCATGACAGAGCCCCTCCCAGAAACAGGAGAACAAAGGAAAGTGTTCCTCAATCAGATCCCACTCCCTTGTAGAGTCGGTAAAAGAATACCTGTAATCCCAGCTACTCGGGAGGCTGAGGCAGGATAATTGCTTGAACCCGGAAGGCGGAAGTTGCGGTGAGCCAAGATAGTGCCATTGTACTCCAGCCTGGGTGACAGAGCGAAATTCCATCTTTCAAAAGAAAAAAGGAATAAAATTATTTCAGGAAAATGGAGCTTCAAGCCAGTGAACATTTGCATTTATTTTCTTTCCTTCTTTCTTCTCTCTCTCTTAACCTGCTTCAGGAAATGAAAAATGCCACATCCCCTGGCAGCTCTCCTGAGCCACTTTCCCTGGGACAACACTGTCTACCTCAGCCTGATATTATGGCAAGTAGATGGCCACACATCCTTGCTTGTTGGAGACAGACTGGGGTTACTGCCACAGTCCCTGCGTTCTGTCCAGAGCGGCACTTGCCTGGATAAAAGAGTCCCAGTTGGGTGATAACTTATCCAGTTAACTTTACCAACCTCTAAGGAGAGGGTGCTCTCCTTAGCGAAAATCTTTAATGAGGCAAACAACAGATTCGCCTCCTTTTCTTTCCAAATCACTGCCACTTCTTGCCTTTTCTCCCATTCCTTCTTAGCCTCCTTTACTAGAACCTTTTTAATAAATGCCAGCCTTTCCCAGGTGTGACTTCTTCCTCTTTTCTTATTTCCTTCTGCCTGTCCTCTCTGGAGGACCCTGCCCATTCCACATCTTCAACCACACAAGCTATGTTTGAGACAATTTCCAAACACCCCTCTCCTTCCCTGACATCTCAGCTCACATCTCCAGCTGCCACAGCTCTCTCTGGGTTCCCTACAAACACTGCAAACATAATGTGTCCCAGACAGACCTCATTTTTGTATCCTCCTTCTCTCTAACTGCTTGTTTCCTGTCTCTTCCAGATCTTTTTTTTTTTTTCACTATTTTCCCAACTAAAAATCTTGAAGTTATCCTTAGTTGTGGCATCTTTCTTACTCCCTGCAGTTAATAGATGCTCAATGGTATCATGAGTCTCTTATATCAGGCTTCTTCTCTGCATCCCAGTGTTCCCTACCTTACATTAAATCCTAGCTTCCACCTCACTCCTGGCAATGGCCTCATGAGTGATTTCCCAGCTACAAAGACCAACCTCCTGCAGGACACTATTCAAGCTCATCCACAAATAAGGTCATTTGCCAAAATCTATTCTCCTCCCTCTATGTCTCTTTGTTTCTATCAGTTTTAGTCCAACTGGGTGTCTATAACAGAATACCACAGATTGGCTTATAAACAACAGCAATTTATTCCTCACCATTCTGAAGTCTGGCAAGTCTGAGAATAAGGAGCTGGCAGATATGGTGTCTGGTAAGAACCTGCTTCCTGGTTCATTTTATCTGTGTCTTCACGTGGTGAGAAATGGACAAGGCATCTCTATGGGGTCTCTTCTATAGGGACACTAACCCCATCGATGAGGACTCCACCTTTAAGACCTAATCACTTCCCATGGCCCCACCTCCAAATACCATTACACTGGAGATTAGGATTTCAACAGATGAATTTTACGGCGATGCAAATGTTCAATCTGTAGCTCTCCTTTTCTTTTTCTCTTCCCCCATTCTCTCTCTCTCTCTCTCACACACACACACACACACTCCATGTAACTTGCAAACTTGTCTTAACTCTCTTCACCGAGCACTTAGAATTTCCACAAGCCCTGAAGTGTCCCACCTTTCTTTGCCTTGTCTTCCATTCACCCACCTTCCAAGCCTTAGGACCCAGTGGCACTGAATTTACATCACCATCCCAGAAGAGCCCATGCCCCCCACATTGCTCAGTTTATGCCCCTGGACCCTCCACTTTGAATGTCTTTCCCCAAAACACACACTATTCCCTGGCTTACAAACCTGTATTTTTCCTTCAAGGATAACTCAGAGTTCTCTGCCTTGGTGAGGCCTTCCCTGACACCCCCCAAGGCGCCCTCAATATTAACTGCTATAATAGAGTTATACATAATCGGAGTGAAGGGAATCTATTTACACTTATGTTTCTCCCATTACGATGGCAGCTTCTTGACAACAGAGAATTTTTTTTTCATCTCTTTACTATCAGCAGCTAGATACTGACCTTCTCCTAGGTATCATCACAGTGTTGTTTATTCCACACAGAGATAAATTAAAGAATAAAGACTAGTTTACTTTGTTGTGATAAAGCATTCCTATTCACCACAGGTCTGCAAATCAGGAAAACATGGCCCCAAGTATCATTACTGCCTCTACTTAGCCCTGTGAAGTCTCTCTACCAGGCGGTACTTTGGATCTTCTGTCTGAACAATGATCAAAATGACTAAATACTCTCCTAATGGGTAACAATGAAAACATAGAAAATTACTTGTTTTAAAGTACTTTCAAATCTAATGTATAAGTTGACTCTAATGAAACATATCACTGTTATCACCATGAATTAGACTTTCTAGCAAACATTCAGGTAACTCTTTCATCTAAGATACTTTGTTATAAATAAATGAAAAGATAATACACAGAAGATTTAAGAAATTAAGCATATAGAACACAATTATAATCTTATTATTAAATCATACCTATTATCAATTATCTGATATTATACATATAATATAAATTATAAATAAATATAAAATAGCATTATGATACTATGTCTAGACTTGCTTAGAATTTTTTCCTTTTCATAAATCTTTACTTTGAAGTCAAACCCCTCCCAGGATGCGACTTCAGACTAGCTTGGCTTCAAAATCTGTTCCTCACATTTTGAGAAAGTGAAGAAAAATTGAGGGCAATTTACACAGCTGAGGTGCCAGAACTCAATCTACATTAGAATCTCTCCTAGGATTCTAAATACAGAAAAATCTTCATGCATTGAGAATTCATTACAATATTTTTTTTCATAAAAGAAAAAAGTAACTGAAAACAAGTTGTGCAGCAGCGCAACGGTGGTTAGAGGACATTTGGTATTTGTATGATGGGAAACAATAAAACCCTTATATATTTATTACGTTACAAGAACCTATAGCACTTAAGTAAGCACTTGTGTTATAATGTTATAGGAAAAACAAGGTAAAAAAATATACGCACAACAGGAACACAAGTACCTAAAAAATAAACACAAGAAACTAAGAAGCATAGACCTGTCTACCCTTTGCTTGTTTCTATTGCTTCTCCATCTGGGAGCTGTGAAAACTGGCTTAGGAGAAACATCTTGGTGTCAGGAGTGGGAATCTCCACCAAGAGCTTTTCATAGTCAGAGCTTCCTTTGCTGGTTTGCCCCGTGGGAAAGGGGTTTCAACACCCTCATATTCTCAGTCCTGTTTCATCTCCCTAAACTTTAAAGCAAAACAAAACAAAACTTATGTTTGATTACCAAAGTAATTTATGTTCACTTGAAAATCTTAATGTTTAAGTTCCTTAGCTATGTCTGGTTTGAAGTGAAATTGGAAAACAATTGTTCTTTCAGCCACAAAACTTTTGGCAGCTTGCCTCCAAACAGAGCTTAGAATTATGTAACTCTCAGTTTAGCAAAAAAATTTTCTAAAAAGGCCAACTTCTTTTCTAAAACCCAACATTTCAAAATAGCATGTAAGCAGATTGTAAATGGATTTCACCACTGTGGTGGTAGTCCACAGTTGAATGTGTGATACAGTCTATGGGGTTTTCTTAATGTCTTGTAATAAGTGGATTGTTAAATAAACAAAGGAATTATTCCCTTAACCCTCAAGAGGGCTGTTAGTGAATAATTAACAACTACAGGTGGATCAAAAGAGAACAAAGCCCACTTAAGAAGCAGGTTTGGGCTAGAGAATGGCCATCTTCCCAAGGAGGGAGACCATAGGCTGGATGTGTACACCTGCAATCAGCTTCTGTGTAAAGCTAAGTGCCCCGATCTGTCATATGTCCAGGGGTCTCCATGCGCCCCTCACTGTGTCTGAATAAATCTTTTCAGGTATTGGTGTAAACAGACTTTCTCAACAAAATCTCCTGGCATGATGGTTCAAAATACAGGTCTCCAGGCCTCACCCCAAATCTACTAAATTGCAATCTCTGTGGATAGGACACAGGACTATGCATCTTAACAAGGTGCCTGGTGGATTTTATGCATCTCTGTGAGAACTACTGATGTGAGGACCATTTTAATAGAATGGATCTTGGGAATTATTCTTATCCATACCCTTCCCTTTACAGGGGAGGAATCTGAGGTCCAGAGAGAACATGACTTGCCTAAGGTCACAATGATGGGTGGTGGCAGAACCTCCCTATCTGCAGGTCGGCCCCTCTCTACTAGGATATTAGGCCTTAAATGAACAGACCTGTGCAAGAACTGAGGGCCAGGTGTGACCATGGCTATGGCTGAAAATAAACATGCTGCCAATCACTGGGTTGCCATCTTCCCCAAGTCTTCTTTGGACAAGAGAGGCATCTTCCTGAAGGTATAAGAGGGAACTAAAAAAGAAAACTATAGATTAAAGCAAGGTTTCCCAAAGTATATTTCCAAGAAAACAAGTTCTTACAAGGTAATCTATTCTCATGGTGCTAATAAAGACATACCCAAGACTGGGTAATTTATAAAGGAAAGAGGGCTAATGACCCCGTCTCTACTAAAAATACAAAAAAAAATTAGCTGGGTGTGGTGGCACACACCTGTAGTCCCAGCTACTCGGGAGGCTGAGGTAGGAGAATTGCTTGAACCCAGGAGGCGGAGGTTGCAGTGAGCCAAATTTGCACCACTGAACTCCAGCCTGGTGCCTGGAGACGGAGTGAGACTCTGTCTCAAAAAAAAAAAAAAAAGAGAGAGAGCGCGAGTTAATGGACTCACAATTCCATGTGGCTGGGGAGGCCTCATAATCATGGTGGAAGATGGAGGAAGAGCAAAGCCATGTCTTATATGGTGGCAAGCAAGAAAGCATGTGCAGAGGAACTCCCCTTTATAAAACCATCAGATCTCATGAGATGTATTCACTATCATGAGAACACCCATGGGCTTACACAGGAAAAACAGACCCCTGTGGTTCAATTGCCTCCTACTGGGTCCTTCCCATGACAGGTGGGGTTTATTACAATTCAAGGAGAGATTTGGGTGGGGACAAAGAACCAAACCATATCAGTGGTCCATGCAAAAACAATGCCTGAATTCTCAAGAAGTCATTGTATCCTCTCTCCCTGTCTTAAACAGTCACAAGGAGTGACTTAGGTGAACCTGCGAAAGGCACTGAAGAGTCTTGCCAGTAGGGAAGCCTATTCAACTTCCTCATTCCAGCAGTCCTCTGATTCATTTGACAGAAGCAACTTCGTATATGTTTGCAATACTTTCAACATTCTGAGGAACTAGTGTTCTAGAGAAACCATCCACTCATCCAGAAGTTTCTTAAGTCTATGTCACAAACAGTAAGCTGGCTGGTATTGAAGAAAACACACAAAACTTGGGTTTTTGGCTCCTCCCTGACACTTGCCAGTTTTGAGACCTTGGGAAAGTCTCTTGTCCCATTTTTACAGATGAGAAAATGGAAGTTAAGAGGTACACACCTCTTCTGCTACATTACTGTGTTGTTTGGGGAACCACAAATAAAAATTGTTTACAGAATAGACAGCACTATAAAAGTCACAGTGTCACTCTCCTTCCCCTTTTCCCCACATACTCATCATTCCTGAGGTCATCTCCATCCCAGAGACCTCATGCTACCTTTAACAGCAAGACTCTGACAAGATGACACCAGGAGTTGATGCTGGTGATACAGCTAGTCCTTGAATCACTGCAACCTCAACACTCACTTGTCATTCATAACAGACTCTCAAAGCATCTACTGTAGAAGGTGTTGATGCAGGGGTGGAACATTTCTCACTGAATTATACGTCAGTTGTTCATGTAATTGAGTTTCATCTCTAGAAATATTGATGCTGCTAATACTGTCATTATCAGTATTTGCAGTCAGATGGAGGAAGACAGAACAGTTTCCCTCAGTTTTCCTTGGTCTGTGTTCCAACAGGGTGTTCTCTGTCAAAACACATTTCTAGCAGTAGCAGCTCCTCCATTTCTCCCTAAGGGAGGGTCTCCATTGCAGTAAAAAGGGGATGAAGACCGGAAATGGAGGCATGAGGTGCTGCCCAATAACCTTAGGGAAATACCCACTAATGGGTTTCCCTGGCTCTGCTAAAGTGTGACCAGGAACCCTACCTCATGTATCTCAGTGTCTTTCACAATACTTTACATGGTTCCTGCCCACTCCTGGGTGCTCAAGAAATATCTGAATTAATGACTGAATAAATGAATGAGGTCTGCCTTACCATACCCCTAGCATATTTTCTCTAGTTTAATGGGGCCTTCATGGTCCATCTTCCTCACCCGTGATAGGCAGTACCCTATCAGAGGGTTGAAAAGTTCAGATAAAACACCCATTAATACACCTCGAAAACCAGGCAGTGGAGACCCAGAGATGAAAAAAGCATTCTTTTTACTTTCCAGGATCTCACAGTACAGTAGAAGTGTACTGGGCCACAACCATCACAAGCTAAGGCCATGGCAGCATGAGGAATTGCTTCATTTTCCCCAATGGACATTAAACTCCCTGGTGGCAGAGACCGTCTTCAATATCATCAACATCATCGTCATCCTCATTGTATAAGCTCCAAGAGAACAGGAATATTTTGTTCCCTGATGCATTTCAAGCCTTCAAAAACAGTTCCTGGCACACAGTATGTGCTTTATAATCCTCCGTGCATCTTGAATAATCATTATCAATGCTATGCTAAAACTGTATACTTACTTCTTTGCAAGCACAATGCCAAGGACTTTATAGTCATTATTTTAACAATCTGAGGAAACTGGGAAACTGCAGCATCAATAGGTACAGAATGCCATAAGTTGACAGAGTCAAGTGTCACATCTGGGCAATCTGACTCCAGGAAACACAGTCTTGTCCACACTCCTCCCATTAGATCATTTACAGCCACCTCCAATGCTTCTCTAGATTCCGCAGTGTTCCTTGTAAGTCAAGTGGTGAATGCTTGTCCAGTGAGTTACAGGACACAATTCCAAGCTGAATCACTGGCCCTGGGCTGTTCACTGCATCACTCTGATCCTGAAGGATTCAGCACTTCAACCCTTCACGCCCAACGAGGGTTAAAGGATTGGCCAAATGAGCATGCCAGTGTTAAACCCTGCTCAGCCAGGTAGCGAACAAGACTTTTATTGATGGGAAAATAAACACTTCGAAGAGCAATGTGCTTCACTCTGCCTGTCTTCAAGTGAAAAATGAGTTGGGCCAAACCAATAACAGATCATTTCCCCTTTCACAGTTTGTCTCTAGTGATACTAATGCAACCAAGCTAACAGCAGGGCTACAGGTTCAACTATCATCAGGACAGGGAGGCAAGAAGAGATGAATAGGGACAAGAGAGAGGGAGCTGCGTAGCTTCCCAGGCCATGGAGAGAACTCCAACCCGCTAGGAGAGACATCCCTGGGTGGGCCAGGAAGTGTGCTGGGCACTTTCCACGTGCAAATGAGGACATTCATGGGGGTCAAGGTGGGGGCATATATCTTGTGCTAAGTACTTAGAAAAGCCTCTTGTTTTAACATTTATATTTAACTCTTCAACACATATCCACAAGTCATCTAATCAGTGCCTAAGCTTATATTACATGTTTGCTCCTTTTACACCTGTGTTGTCTAATCATTAAAAAAACATCTAATATTGTGTAGCACTTTTCAGTTTACAGTGTCCTTTTCCCTTCTGCTTATTTTGATTTAGTCCCAAATGACACCAAGGGATAGGTGTGGCAGGATTTCTCATTTAACATGCCTGCTTCCCACTTGGGGAAATCAGGGTTCGGAGAACAGCCACCAGCAGCTAACAAACACTTATTGAGTGTTCAAACTGGGCAAAGCACTGTGCAAAGCAGTTTGCACACATTATTTACTGTTACAACAGCCATACAAAGTAGAGATAGTATTAACTTCATTGTGCAGATGAGAAAACAGATTTCAAGAGATAATATGTAGTTTTCCAAAGTTGCACATACAGTCGGTAACTAGGTTCATATTTAAAGAAGCCTTGTGCCCTTCTTCTGAAGTTCAAGTTTATCCTATCACCAGAGGTTAAAAAAATTTGCCGAAAAGCATGTGACTTTCCAGAGACAAAGCTCCACTAATATCTAGAGTTTTTTTCTTCTATCCCTGCTGCTTAGGGAAGTTATCTATTAATATTGGAAGGGTCCCTGTTTTAAGGGCATTAATCATCTGTTAAAGGAAACAAGACAAACAGAGAACTAATATCAAAGTAAGGTCAAAATTTGGCCTCCCATGTATTAATAAGATCTCCAGATATAAATACTGTATGTATTCAGAACAGAAAGCAAATTTATTGGCATCATATACCACTATGAGCAGATCTTTACTGGGAATCTTGTATACACTAATGTTTGACTTGCTTTGTTAGAGTCGTTTGCTGCTCACAGACTACACAGATGCTGCCTGTCCTCTTTACTTCCTTGCATTTGGGCAGAGCCATGTGATTAGTTTTGGAGAATGAGCTGTGAGTGGAGGTGACTGATAATACTTTTAAGCCAAAACAGGAGAAGTACATATGAACTTTCTAAGTGTCCTTTCCCCTAGAAATATTCCAGATGATAAAGACTTTGTCAGCCTGGGCTCCTTAGTTTCTTTGAGAATAAAACCTTCCTGCTGACTTGTACTAGATATGTATTATGAGAAAAATCTATTTTTATTGTGTGTTAACCCATTGCAATTTCAGACAAATTTGTTACTGCAGCATGTCTTGGCCTAGCCTAGCTAACACAGAGGCTTGACAGCCTTTAAAGAGAGAACACGCCTAGGAAGTTCTGGGATTTAAATAGTGTCTTGACAATCCTACCAGAGAGAGATGAACAGGGGAGCTGGAGGACTGGAAGAGAGAACAGACTCACCAGATCAGCAGGTGTGTGTCAGGAATCATAGTTGGCTTAGAAAAGTGAGAGGATGCCAGAAAGAGATCTCAGAGTCACACCCAGGAGTTAGAGCCACAGCAATGAAGCTGGGGAGTGCCTTCAAGATCATTTTCAATTTGAGGGACAAGATTGACTTGCCCTCTGTCACATCACTTAGGCTACATCCTGTAGGTAGAGGGACACTGCTGGGTTTTGTGTAAGAAAGTGACATTCTGCTTGAGGAGGATGCAAATGACCATGGTGTCTAGGTGGTTGGCATTTTAGAAAACTGAAACCATGAAGATCAGTTAGGAGGCTACTTCAAATGCAAAATCTAGAAGCTCATAACAATGAAAGCTTGACCTCACTCTCTCAGAGTTTATTGATATAAATATGGGAAGACTGTCTGAGACAAGAGGTTAGTCTGAAGGAGGCCACAGGATGTCCAGATCCTAATATCCAAGGAGGGGTTTGTTCCCAAAAGATGACCACATCCCCTCCCCAAACTGGAGCATGCTCCTTGCATATTCTTTCCAGCAGTCACATTCTGCTATCCTGAAAAGATTTAAAGAAAAGGAAATAAGAAAGGGGAGTAGCCCATCAGTAGCTTCACAAAGAAATTCTCTCTCAGGGACCACATGTATTTGGTCCTTGTTTATAATTATCTGGTTCATCTGTCTATAAACTATTTCATTCATTCATGGTAAATGTTCATTGAATACCTATCAGTTTCCAGGAGCTGTGCTATGTCCCAGAAATATCATAATGAAAAGTCAGTTATGTGCCTTAAGTTCCTGACAGAGTTTCAGTCTAGTAGAAAAGGAACATGTTTGTTGTTCCTTAATGTCTAATCAAGTGTCATAAGATTGCTAAAAAGGAAGCACGAGGGTACTTCAGAGCCTGTAAGAGAAGGACACGATCTAGTCTGTAGGATAAAGGAAGACTGCTCTAAAAAAAAAGGTGACAAGCTGAAAACTAAAGGATGACTTAGGGGTTGAAAAGAGGAGGATGCACTTTCTAGGCAGAGGGAAAGGCAATCTGTACAATCTGTAAGTGTCCAGAGGAAAGAAAGACCATGCCATATGTAAAGCCTGGAACAAAAAGACCATGACATTTGAAGTTCAGAGAGACAAGGAGAGAGTCAAGGAAGATGAAGCTGAAGAAGTCAAACAGCTTCCAGGTCCTTGCCATGACCTACCATGCCTGTGTGATTAGACCCTGGCTGAGTACAGCAGGGAGTCCCTGATGCCTTTAGGAAGTCACTTAAAGACTGAGTTGTAGATCTGATGTCGATCTAACTGAGATGGAGGGAGCTGACATGAGAAAGGCAAAACAGTATGAGGGCGCTGCAATTATCCAGAAAGTAGATGATAATTTCTTGGTTAGGATGGTGGAGGAAAAGGTGGAAGGGAGGGGATGGATTTGAAGGATGTGCATAAAATCACAAGAGTTGATTTCTAGAAGATGCTGTCTAGATTTTATGAGTTGCACAGCTATTGAGTAATGTTGACTGCAATGACTGACACAAGAGAAGAAGCCCAGTTTGGGGAAAAGGAAGGCAGTGAGTTTGGTTTGAGCAAGTTGGATGAGCCCTTGATGCTCTGCTTTCTGCTCCATTGATAAGGGGACTCGAAAACTTCCTGTATTCCAGGTGGTGTGCCCCGTTCTCAAAGCCTCCCTGAAGGACTCAGAGTTTTAGCAATGATCATTCCTTCCCAGATCCCTAATTAGAGGAGCTGGAATAACACAGTCACGCTCTCACCCTGTTGGCCACATTTGCAACAGAGCAGATTCACAGTTCAGAGTGGCAGTGTTTGACCCTATAATCTTCTCTTTTAAAATACATTTTTTGCTTATTAAGCCCAAGTTTGGCAGTTGACTTAAGATCCATAATTAGAACTTTTTACAGGAATAGACACTCAGAGACCAAACAGAATTCGGAGCAGGGACACAGCTAATCATTTGGAGTTTTCCACTGTTTATAGGAGAATCCCATCAACATCCCACAGGAACACAGGATTTCAAGTTTCTGGAAAAAGGAGTGGTTGTTTCTGGCTGAGAACATTAAGCAAAAATTTCCTGTAAAACTTGCATTTAAGTTGGCTCTTAGAGTATGCATATGGTTTAGAGAAATTGTGATGGGAAAAAGAAAAAAAAAATCAGGCTAAAGAAAAGGCAAAGACCAAGGCAGTAAGCAGGAAGACAGAGGACATATCTCCTCCCCAGACACCTTCCAGAAGCCTCTACTTATTACCTTGTCCTGAGCACAGAGCCCTTATCTATCCTTACTTAGTGAGAGTGATTACTGCCTGCAAAAAGTTTCAGCTCAGCAGCTGATGCATGACCACTTTGGACCTATGGAAAGGGTTGAAGACAAAGAGAAAACAGAGCTTGGAAAATATATTTTAACAACCATTATGGAAAACAGTATGGAGATACCTTGAAGAACTAGAAGAATAACTACTTTATCCAGTTCCACTACTGGGTATTTATCCAAAGGAAAAGATGTCATTGCATGAAAAAGACACATGCACATGTTTAAAGCAACACAACTCACAATTGCAAAGATGTGGAACCAACCTAACTAAATACCCATCGACCAACAAGTGGACAAAGAAAATGTGGTATGAATACACCATGGAATACTACTGAGCTATAAAAAGGAGCAAATTAATGTCTTTTGCAGCAACATGGAGGAGCTAGAGGCCATTATTCTAAGTGAAGCAACTCAGGAATGGAAAACCAAATATTGTATGTTCTCACTTATAAGTGGGAATGAGCTATGAGGATGCAAATGCATAAGAAGAATATAATGGACTTTGGAGACTAAAGGTGGAAGGTTGGGAAAGGGGTGATATGGTTTGACTCCATGTGTCCACCAAAATCTCATCTTGAATTGTAATCCCCACATGTGGAGGGAGGGTTTTGGTGGGAGGTGATTGGATCATGGGGGCAATTTCTCCCATGGTGTTCTTGTGACAGTGAGGGAGTTATCATAAGATCTGATGGATTAAAAGTGGCAGTCTCCTCTGCATGCTCTCTCTCCTGCTGCCTTGTGAAGAAGGTGCCTTCTTCCCCTTTACCTTCCACCATGATTGTAAGTTTCCTGAGGCACCCACCACCCCCGCCAGCCACATAGAACTGAGTCGATTCAACCTCTTTTGTTTATATGTTACCCAGTCTCAGGTAGTATCTTTATAGCAGTATGATAATGGACTGATTCAGGGGGTGAGGGAAAAAAGACTACATATTGGGTACAGTGTACACTGCTTGGGTGACAGGAGCACTGAAATCTCCTAAATCACCGCTAAAGAACTTATCCAAGTAACCAAAATCCACCTGTACCCCAAAAACAATTGAAACAAACAATTAAAAAGGAAATGTTTTATTTTCCACCTACTTTCTTCTCTTCTACATCCACACATGTGCTAGAATAGCCTATTCATCATCTCCTAACCACATCCTCTAGTTGGCTGTCCCCCTACCTTTAATTATACTGTTCTCTCTGTCAGAAATATTATTCCTCCTCCATCACGTTCTGTTCAAATCTTATATCTCCTCCATGGTACTAGATCTAACTCGAAGACTAGATCCACAGTAGCCATCCTTCATTCCCCAGTCAGAGAAAAAGCTTCCTTTCCAACAGCTTCCCCATGTGCTTCCCTTTCCATGTCTCACTCTCCAAGCTTATGTTCAGTCTTGTTGGGGTCATGCTGCGAACACTTCTTGAGCCAGAACTATGTCTTATTCCTCTTCAGAGGCCCAGAACAACCTTGCACATGAGCGAGAGCTTCATAAATGTTAAACAGATGAAAGGCCAAGCCTGAATCAAGAACTCCTGGGTCCTCTTTCCAGCTCTGACTCTGAATTACAAAGCACAGGAGTAATATAAAGCCTACCACACACATGAAATACTTTTTTTCCATAGCCTGAAACCATGATAGCAAAACTCTGGGAACCTAAGGGGTTTAAAGCCAAATTTACTTTTACTTTGTCTGAATTTCACAGCTTTATCTTGTGAGAAAAATTTTTTCCTGACAGTACGTTGGTAGTTTCTCTGGTCTCATGTGCTCTACCTGGTGGTAGAGAAAATCTGACTATGGCAGGGAATGTTTTGTTCCTCTGCCCACCAGGCTGCCCAAGCTGCGGTCCAAATGCCACTGTGTACATGTGCCTGTATTTGCCCTGTGTACACATGTGCATGAATGTGCAGACCTGTGTGTGCAAGAAAGTGCATGTGTTACCAGGGACATTTGCGAGGACAAAGGTGCAGACATTGGCATATGCCATACCCTTACCAAGTCAGTCCTCTATTTTGGAATATTTTGGTTTTGGCTCATTCACAGGTGATGAAGGTGGGACACACACACACACACACACACACACACACACACACACACACACACACAGGAGAGAGAGAGAGAGAGTATCTATTCCCCAGTGATAATCACATTACTGAAAACCACCTGGAGTCATCATGTTTATCTTTCTCATTTATCCAAACCCCAAACAGCCTTCTGCAGCAAATCACATTTCAGCACAGCAGATTATTCTGTCTGTAGCATAAACTTCTCATTGCATGTCTCTCAGGAGAAGCCTCTCTAGGTAAATATAAATCTTACTCTAATAGCAACATTTGGAGAAGTAATGTGATTTGCCCTGATTTAGAGGAAACACACATAGTCTCTAGCAAAGCTGATCCTTTCTTTAGAAATTAATCAAAGGCACATAATCAGAAGCAACACAAATGTTTCTCTGGCAGAGTCAAGCTGTGTGTGTGTGTGTGTGTGTGTGTGTGTGTGTGTGTGTGTGTGTATGTCGTATGGCAGGGAAGGGATGTGGGGTCTTGATGAATTATTCTAGCCTTCTAACTCTCCCTCTGTGGAGGAGGTGGAGGAGTAGGATCCCTCTTTTTTATTCTTATGATGTGAGTGGTTTCTGCAGACCAGTTCATAAGATTCATACAGAGTTGAGAAAGATCAAATGACTATTTCTCATTGCACAACTGAGAGTCTGCAAGTTTTACCCCAAGGGAATATGAAAACTCAATCCAGTATTGACCTCAGCATGTGGAGGTGAGCCTCTGAGAGTGTGGTGAAGGAGCAGGCAATTACCTCCTGAAGGGGAGATGGGGTTTTAATGACCACAGCTCAGTGGGTGGGGAGGGACCCTGTGAGCCTCTTTCCCGCCTGGCAGAGTCATTGTCTTTCTGACCCTTTGGGGAAAGGGAGACAGAGTTTTTCATCAGCGATTTAATAAATAAATAAATAAATAACAGTGCAGGCTGTTCTAAAGCACCACTGGCTGCA
>NW_016108216.1:203456-205193 GCF_001604975.1 Cebus imitator | reverse complement strand
AGGCCAAGCTCCCAGAACCTGCTCTACCTGGCGATGGGCACCAGGCTAACAACAATGTGTCCTCTGCATTCTCTTGGGGCACTGGCCCTTGTCTGTCTGCCATAGATTGGAGCAATTCTGAGGCTTGAGGAGGTCATGTTCTTCAATACAATACAATATCTTCCTGACTTTTCCCTGTTTTGACCAAGTGCTGAGGAGTGACCCCAGCACTGACAGATGTTGGCACACACTGTTCTATGCGGTTCCTTATACTTCTCAGGATCTGTGAGCTGACCAGAAGCCTTGGGCTTTCTATGTGTACTTCACAGTAATGTCCATGTTAATGGCCTGTTTTTCCGTATGCCTTTTGCTACCCTGTGTTATGTGACCACTGAGGCCCCCTTTGATGAAGGGCAATGTTTGGCATGCTTATGTCATGACAGTTCCAGGTGTACATAAGTGCTGGAACTCCCTGGTGTGGGGACACATTATCCCATGCCTGAGTGATACCATTGAATAACACAGAGCGTCAACACTGGAACCCATTTCTGGGTTCATGTTTGCCTCTTTCATTCAGGAGGTCAAAATCTGGGTTCATTCCTTTCTGTACCCTCTCCATCCCACAATAACTAAGTAGGATATTAAACTGGCCTTCAGGTACAGCTGTGGCGAGGGAGAAAAAGGTGACTTATGTGAAGTGTGTGGTGATTAGAAATTTTTCTTCCTTTTTATTAGATAAATGACATGACTTGGGAGGCTGAGGTGAGAGGATCAGTATAGGCCAGGAGTTCAAAAAGAGTGACACTTGCACTATGCTGTGCATGTGGGCCCATAGTTTCAGGGGGAAACACACACATTGAGACACATTCACAATCACTATATATTAACTCACTACTACTTACCTCCCGACCCTCCTGCACAAAACCCCACACCACCTAAGAGATATGTCTATTTCCGGGGACCTTAGTGGATGATCACAGTTCTTCATGGAGCCATCTGTTTCTCACACCACACTCCAGATCCTTACACTTATCAAGAACCTGAAGCCAGGGAGGTTCTCCAGACAAAAGCAAAAGAATTTCCCTTACTCATCACTTAGATTTGTCACTAGGAAGGGAGTGGTATTAGAATGTACACAGAGTTGGAGAGGGGAACAACACACACTGGGGCCTGCCAGGGTAGAAGCAGGAGAGGTAGAGCATGGGGGTAAAGAGCTAACGTATGCGGGGCTTAATACCTAAGTGACAGGTTGCCAGATTAGGCAAATCTAGAGAAACAGAAAGTAGATTAGCGGCTGCCTACGGCCAGGGATGTGGGCTTGGGGAGAAAAGAGAAGTGACTCCTAAGGGGAATGAAAAGATTCTATAATTAGACTGTAGAATTGCTGCACAAACATGTAAATATAGTAAAAACACTGAATCACACCCTGTACATGGGTGAATTGATTTACATGTCAAACATGTGTCAAAAAACCCTTGTCTACATTCCCCAAAGCTCCTTGTGAGAAAAAGCTTTTTTTTTTTTTTTTTTTTTTTTTTTTTTTTAGAATACTTAACAGTGGTGATTTTGGGCTGCAGGGCTGTCCAGTAATAAGAGAGAGAAAACAAAACAAAACAAAACACGAGGATCAGCTCATCCTGGGTGCTGTAGACACAGAACTTTCATTCACTTGGTGACATTAGAAAACCAGATGTCAAACAGTGATCAAGTCACCGGCCCCCAAATAAACAACTGAGGATACCTGTGGAAAAGGCAGTG
>NW_016108216.1:200091-201116 GCF_001604975.1 Cebus imitator | reverse complement strand
TTAGAAAATCAGATGTCAAACAGTGATCAAGTCACTGGCCCCCATATAAGGTACAGAGGATGTCTGTGGAGAAGGCTGTGGAATTTATTGGAATATTTAGCAAGTGTGCTTGTCGGCTGAGAAATACAAAATTGTTTTTCAAGAAGAAAAATTTGCTACTGAGAAATATGCTTGCTATCAGACAGTTTGTCAGTGATGCTGTGTTTTGACTGACATCGTCAATCAATGTGTTACAGCAGATAATCAATGCTGTCCTTTAAAAACCTCCCAGTGTATCAGGTATTAGTTGGAATGACAGTCCCAAACTCCAGTGATGGTGACTGGGGTCCATGAGCAACAGAGGCCTTATTCACAATGGAAGTCAAAACTGATGTTCACTTGATATTCTAGAAGCCCCAGACAAAAACATTTCTCTTCCAGATGAAGAAATGCATCTTACCAGGACAGAGGGCAGCTCCTCCTCTTCTATGTCCTCTATTACTAGGTCCTGCAGGACCTCAACAGGAACTAACAGAACACAGAGTGACAGTCAGGGCATTGGTGCTGCTTAGGAATCTCTCAAGGAGCTTTGGGTAATGTAGACAAGGGTTGGAATGTGTGGAGCTGGGCGGTCGACAAGCACGGACTGAGCTGCTGCTGGACCATTCTCCTTGATGCTGAAGGAAGGCAAAGGGGAGGGGCAGAAAGAAATGAAAGAGCCTCGGCTTCCTAGCTAGGGCAACCTCATCAGTGTGAAATAGTCATCTTAGGACTGGTGAGTACACAAGGGCACTGTAGTATAGAAGGAGAAAGAATATTTGAGGAAACATAACTTCAGCCTTGTTAGGAAAATAGATTTAGGCCAGGCGCAGTGGCTCACAGCTGTAATCCCAGCACCTTCGGAGGCTGAGGTGGATGGATCACATGGTCAGGCATTTGAGACAAGTCTTGCCAATATAGTGAAACCCAGTCTCTACTAACAATACAATAATTATCTGGTCGTGATGGTGTGTACCTGTAGTCCCAGCTACTAGATAAGCTAAGGT
>NW_016108216.1:196336-198856 GCF_001604975.1 Cebus imitator | reverse complement strand
GACACATTCACAATCACTATATATTAACTCACTACTACTTACCTCCCAACCCTCCTGCACAAAACCCGGGGACCTTGGTGGATGATCACTGTTCTTCATGGAGCCATCAGTTTCTCACACCACACCCTAGATCCTCACACCTATCAAGAACCTGAAGCCAGGGAGGTTCTCCAGACAAACGCAAAAGAATTTCCCGTACTCATCACTTAGATTTGTCACAAGGAAGGGAGTGGTATTAGAATATGTACACAGAGTTGGAGAGGGGAACAACACACACTGGGGCCTGCTGTGGGGGAAGTGGGGGGGAGAGCATCAGAATAAGAGCTAATGTATGTGGGGCTTAATACCTAGGTGATGGGGTGACAGGTGCTGCAAACCATGCCACACTTTTACCTATGTAACCAACCTGCATATCCTGCACATGTATCCCGGAAATTAAAAGCAAATTTAAATTAAAATAGAAATTGCCAGAATAGGCAAATCTAGAGAAACATAAAGTAGATCAGTGGCTGCCTAGGGCCAGGGGTGTGGGTGTTGGGAAAAGAGACGTGACTACTAATGGCTATGGGGTTTCTCTGAGGGGGAATGATCAAAACGTCTTTATGCCACATATGACTGTACTTAATAACTGCTTCCTAAGTTATTAAAATGAAAAGGATGACTGATACACATTTGAGTCTTGGATACTATGTGGTCACTTCTCTATGTTGCCTCCTTGAAGCATCACAATCACTTTGAGGCATAATCAGTTTGGTTCTATTCATTATACAGATGAGGAATGTGAGTCTCAGTTAAGCAAATTATTCATGAGACACACCCACAGCTGGATCTCTCTAACTCCAAAGGCTAATCTATAAACTAACATGCTGCACTGCCTGTAGCGGCGAAGTAGACTTGCCGTGAAGTGAAGTTTGCTTCCACAGCTGGGCGTGTCAGCTTAGTCGGGTTGGTGTTACCCATTGCTTTATGGGTTTGAGATTGGTCTTACAGAAAGCCAGATGGAGAAGCTCTTGGCCGAGGGAGTGAAAAATTACTGAAAGGACAGATGAGTGCATTTGAAGGATCATGCTTCCATAGAGCATGTTGGTGAGCCTCTTGGAATAAGAACAGATACAATCAAACTAGTCACCCAGTCCTCAGCTGTACCATTCAGTAAGCATCAGCACGCCATGAAGTGTGCTCCCTGCTGTGTTGTGGGGACATAATATATCTCAGGCACAGCCCCCGAAAACGGATCATTTTAAAATGTGCTGGGAAGCAGTGACTAATTTGAGTGTCACAACTATCAAGTATAAAACACAGTAAGCCACCACGTTTAATTGTGTGCTACTGTTAAAGATTAACATTAAAAAAACCGGCCAAGCCCACCTTCAAAGTTGATAATGGCATCCAAATAAAATAAACTTTAGGAGCAGGTGGAATATACTGTTTAATGTTAGCAATTAGACATCCAAATAATTACATATTCTTTGCTTAGAAATTTAATTTAAAATTTGGGTATTTGGGTTAGTTTTTTTTTAATAAGTAAACTGTTATAAAGTAATGAAATTGTTATTTTCTTTTAAAAATATACCACATCTTACACACCAAAGCGAATGTTGTTCTTCAAAGCAGTCACCGTGGGAATCATCCATGCACATACAATTTTGTTTTTTCAGTTGTAATTTTCAGTCAACAAAAGGGTTCCCAATGAAGTACTGGCCACTTTCAGTTTCTCACTTCCACTCCCCAGAGACAACCAGCATTATACATTTTTGTGTATATCCTTCCAAAGATATTCTTCCCATATATAAACTTTAAAAAATGTAAGATATGTATGCACTGAATAGAATCATAACATAAAGTTTTACAGCCTGTTTTTTCCCACCATCAGTACTATATTACAGACAGATTTCTATGTCAATGAGTAGTGATTAATTACATCTTTTTTCATTTTGTTTTTGTAATAAATGTTTTACTGAAAAGTGCACAAGTCACAGCGCAAAGACAGTTTGAAATATCACTAAGTGAACACACGCTGGTAACCGGTGTTTACCTGATTGTTTTCTTCCTTTCCAAACTTTCTTCCTTGTTTCTTTTTCTTGGCTTGTTACACTCACTGGCAGGATCTTTACTGCAGCTTTGAGTTGTAGTGGAGGCGTCACGCCTTCTTCTCCCATCCCCAATCTTAGCAGGAAGGCTTTGGGTATTTCACCATTAAATGAAATATTTGATGTGAGTTTATTGTAGCTACCCTTTGTCAGACTAACAAAGTTTCCTTCTAGTCTTAGTCTGCTAAGATTGTTTATCATGGATTTTTAAAAATTGTATCAAGTTTTTTTTTCTTCATCGACTGAGAGAATTATATTGTTTTTCTCCTTTTCTCTGTTGATGTGGAATTATACTGACTTGGTTTTGAATACTAATTCCATCTTGTATCCTTGGAGTAAGTCCAGCTTTGTTGAGACACCACAAATTATTCTCCGAAGTGACTGCAGTGACTTACGTTCTCAGCCAACACTTGATGCCTTTAGACTTTAA
>NW_016108216.1:183346-195488 GCF_001604975.1 Cebus imitator | reverse complement strand
ACGCCACAGGTTGGAGAGACGTGAGTCCTCTGTGGTCGCCGGCATAATAAAGACCCTGTAATCTGGCATACTTTTGTCTTGGTGTTAATTTTCTACGCTCGGTCCAGTATACCATTTGGAGGTCCCACCGAGATTTTCTATTTTGTTATCACCAGACAAAAGGCATCTCAGAGTCTCACCCAGGTGGCCACTCCCACCTCAGGGGCCTCTGGGGAGGCGCCCCCTGTTCTTTCCAGGGCCCCGGAGTGCCACCGTGGAGGAAAAGCAACCACCTGGCTGACATTCACCCGAAAGTCCTCAGGGTCCTAAAAGCCTCCGGAGGTAAGTTTGGTCTGGAATCTGGGAACTAGTTCAAAGGGGGCCTGAATCAGGGGACTGACAAGTCATTGCAACTCTGACCAGGCAAGCCTCACTGAGACATCTTTTGAGGCTTCTGGTGGCTGGCCCAGTGGGTGTCAGCCTTCTGGTAGCTGGCATAGTGGGTGTCAGCATTCGATTGTTTTCCGTAACCTCTGTGTGAGTGTGAGTGAATGAGTGTGTATATATGTAGTCCCACGGCTGAAAGGCTACGGGCTTGTGTGGGCCTTCACCCGCAGTTCCACTGGAGCCTCATAGGGCATAATGGTGATTCACCTCAGAGCTGTCCTACTTGGACTTCCATCCTGAGGTGACCAGGCCCAGGGATTATACAGGTACACTTTAGCCAAGACGCTCCGGAAAATTCCTCCAGGAAAGTGGCCAGGCAGGCATCAGACTGGTCTCCCATCTGGGGGGCACCCACCATTTGTCTGTCACTCTTGTATGTGGTCATGTCTCGTCTGTAAATTTGTCAGTTTTATTAGACTCCTGCTAGCAGACATACACTGGTTCAGGCCATCTTCCCTTGAGGTAAGGGATATTTTACAGTGGTTGATGGACCACTGGATGCAGGGAACTTTTATTGATTACAGCCCTGCAGAGATTACTCTCTTCTCCTTCTTTCTCATCTTCTTCTTCTATCACTGAGGTCTCATTCTTTCTTCCTTTGCCATATGGCAGATAGTCTTAACTCTAGTTGTCTTTTATTCCCTTCCTTGTTATGGTCATTGTAGCTTGTAAATTCTCCCGGCCGCCTCCACCAGGAAAAGAGTACTTTTGCCCATGCTGGGTCTGATTCCATGTCGGGAAGGCCGTTGTGCCCTCGACACCTTGGAGGTAGTTTCTTTGGAGTTGTGGGGAACAAAGCCCTAGATCAGAGTCTATGAGGGCTCTTTCTCAGGCTGGGATGGAAAATTGGTAACTGTCTATTCTGCCAGAAAAGTGTCCAATGTTGTAATGGGCAGTGCCCCGTGGTGCATCACAGAGAGGCATATTGGCACCATCCTGGATGTTGGGAGGTAGAATATCACCGTCCAGTAGAGACTGACTGGCAGCACTTCTGCACACTCTACCGGGTGTGATGGGTCCAAAACACACATCCGGTAGACCACATAATTCACCTGTTTTGTCACTTCCTGACCTTTCCGAAGCAGCTGGCCATTAAAATGTATAAGGGGGAGGATTATGCCCGAGCAGCACTAAACCTCCATACTGCTTATTCTCGCCAGTTGTGGTTTGCGGGGAAAAAGACCGTTGCCTTACCTTGGCCCCTACCCCCTGTTCCTCTGACTAGGACTAGGGATAGACCCTAAAATTCAGCTGTCTGGTCCTTGAGGACCTGGCTGCAGAGGCCCTGCTAAATCCTGCTTTAAAGAGGGCCAAATTTGAATTTAAGGCTTTCCAAAATTGGCTTTACCACAGAAGGAGAAAGTAGGAGAAAGGAGAAGAGAAGGAGGGAAAGATAGAGAAAGTAGGGAAAAAACGGAGGCAAAGAGAGAAAAGAGAGGGAAAGAGAGGAGAGAGAAAGTAGACAGAGGAGAGAAGAAAGAGACAGAGAGGAGAGAAAGGAGACAGAGGAGAAAGAGAGAAAGTAGAGAAGAAAGGAGACAGAGACAGAGAGAGAGGAGGCAGAGAAGAATTTAATGCTTTTTAGGGTCCCTGTGTCAAGGTGACCAAACGTTGCAGGGGCAGGGAACTCGCAGCACGCCCAGTGGCAGCGAGCTCAGTTTTAAACTGACACTAAAAGCGTTTTTTCTCTGCCAGCCGGCAGCCCCACCTAGCTTTGAGGCAGGCCACACGGCCTCAGGGTGTAGCATTTGCATCCAGAATCTGGCTTTAAGAAAAGCTTTCTAACTGTTTGTGATGCAAGTGGCTTGTTAGCACAGTCATTAAGGTGTGGGGCCTGCAACTGCAAGGTTGTTGGTTCAAATCCTTAGTGAAGCCAGTCTTAAATTAAAAGAAAAAGGGAAACCTCCTAAGGAAATTTTGAAGGTGAAGGCTACATGACTTTATGCTTAGTATAATTTATCTTGCTTAGAATTGGCTCTCTCTACAGCAGAACTTTTCCGTCTGAATTTGCTAAAAAACAAACAAACTAAACTAACATAGTTCAAACCGGTTTCAAGCCCCTGAGAAAAACCAACAAATGGGGTCATCTGGCTCCCGGCCTTGTACCCCCTCCAATGCATGATGGCCAACTTCAAGGTTGGGTTCTCAGGCCAATATGGGGTGAAATTAACCCCTGGAAAACTCTGCTCTTTGTGTGAACTTGAATGGCCATCTTTTGGAGTTGGGTGGCCAGATACTGGGGCCTATGATCCAAAAATTACCCAGGCTTTATGGAAAATGGTTGCAGAAACTCCTGGATACCCTGACCAGTTTCCATACATCGACCAATGGTTGGGTTTAGTCCAACAGCCCCCCCCCCATGGCTAAAGTGCTGCATAAAACAGGCTGGACTTCAGGTCATGTTAGCAGGCACGAGGAGAAGCCCCTCGGCACCGGCTATTCTTCCAGCCCCTACCGAAGATCAAGAGTTGCTTCCACCGTATTCTTGGCCCTTGGGGACG
This sequence comes from Cebus imitator, assembly GCF_001604975.1. NCBI lineage: Eukaryota > Metazoa > Chordata > Mammalia > Primates > Cebidae > Cebus > Cebus imitator. The sequence continues at coordinate 192,561 of NW_016108216.1, read as the reverse complement.
GAGTCCCGACACCCGTCTCTGGGCAGTACTAATGATCAGCCCCTGTCTCCCCTCCACACTCAAAGCGGGGCCCCACACCCGCCAAAGCTGCTGCCCCTCCGGGAGTCACCCCGGCAGATGGCAGCAGCCGGGGCCGCCCCTTCTTTGTTCATATCCCTTTCTCCTCTGGTGATTTGTATAACTGGAAGCCTTAACACCCACCCTTTTCTGAAAAGCCCCAGGCACTCACAGGACTCCTGGAGTCAGTTTTACAAACCCACCGTCCAACCTGGGACGATTGCCAGCAGCTGCTCCTGGTGTTGTTCACCACACAGGAGAGGAGTAGGATTAGACAAGAAGCCCATACAGCAATACTTGGGACGGGGGGAGGGTCAGTAGAGGACCGCCAGGGGCAAATTAATGAACTTTTCCCTTCCACCAGGCCCCAATGGGACCCAAACACCCCAGCGGGCATGCAGGCCTTGAACAATTTTCACCGGTACTTGTTAGAAGGGGTTAGAGGGGCAGCCCGGAAACCTACCGATCTCTCCAGGGTAGGGACCATGACCCAAGGTCCGCAGGAGACCCCAGCTGCTTTCCTCGCGTGCCTACAGGACGCTTACTGTACCTACACTCCTGTTAACCCTGAGGCCCCGGAGAATCATCGGGCCATCAATCTGGCTTTCGTTTCCTGTTCTGCCCCAGACATCAAAAGAAAATTGCAAAAATTAGAGGGGTTCCAGGGAATGAATCTAACTCAGTTGTTGGAGATTGCCCCAAAAGTCTTTAACAATAGAGACACCCTAGAGGCCAAGCAAGATAAGAGAGTTGCTAAGGCAGTGATAGCAGCACTCCAGGAAACCTGAGTTCTCTCCCGAGAACCAGAAACCCAGCAGAGAGGCCCAGGGAGACAAGGGCCCAAGCCAGGGCCTAACCAATGTGCATTCTGCCGAAGAGAGGGACACTGGAGAAACGAATGTCCAGAGAGAAGGAGGCAAGGGGTAACACAGGAGAGACAGCCAAGGGTGGTTTTCAGCTTAGAAACCCAGGACTGACAGACCCCGGGCTCTTTTCAACTAAGCCCCCAGGAGCCCAGGGTCACTTTAAAAGTCGGGGGCACACCTATCAGTTTTTTGGTTGACATAGGAGTGGCCCACTCAGTCCTTACTCAGCCTCTGGGACCCCTATCCAGCAAAAGAACGATTATTCAGGGGGCCACAGGGAAGACCACATCTAGCCCCCGGACTACCAATCTATCCATTGATCTGGGGAACGGCACTGTCACCCACTCATTCTTGGTCATCCTTGAGTGTCCGTACCCACTCCTAGGACGGGACTTACTCCACAAACTGCAAGCAAATATTTCTTTCAGCGAGGGTCAGCCTTGCCTATCAATTCCTCCTCCCCTAGCCACAGGGCCGCCTCAGCAGATCCTCATCACCTGTGCTCTGTCAGACGAGTATCTCTTGCAGGAAGCTTTATCCTCAGAGGCAGATCAACCACCAATACCAGACCTCCTCCGCCAGTTTCAAGAAAAGGCACCTGGAGTGTGGGCTGAGACAAATCCCCCAGGCTTGGCAAGTCACCGCACCCGTCGTGGTCCAGCTATTGGCAATGGCAACTCCAGTCCAGGTACGACAATATCACATGAGCCAGGAAGCCAGACGGGGAATTGCCCCACATGTAACAAGACTCCTAAAAGGAGGGATCCTTACTACCTGTAAGTCCCCCTGGAATGCTCCCTTACTCCCCATCTTAAAACCAGGCACAAAGGACTATCTCCCTGTACAGGACTTGAAGGAAGTAAATAAGCGAGTGGAAACTGTTCACCCTACAGTTCCAAATCCGTACATCCTCCTAAGTCTCTTGGACCCAGAGCACCACCATTACACTGTCTTGGATCTCAAGGATGCATTCTTTTGCATCCCACTAGCCCCTGTTAGCCAGCCTATATTTGCTTTTGAATGGAGCGACCCTGATACTGCAGTCTCGGGGCAACTCACTTGGACGAGACTGCCTCAGGGGTTCAAAAACTCCCCCACTCTGTTTGATGAGGCACTTAGCCAAGACCTTGCTGCCTTCCGAGCTGAGTTCCCAGAGTGTACCCTGCTCCAATACGTGGATGACTTACTCTTGGCTACAAAATCCCAGGAGGCCTGTGAAGAGACCACCCAATAATTATTAAAAACCCTGCAGACTTTGGGGTACCGGGTCTCAGCTAAAAAGGCCCAACTCTGCCAGCTGAAAGTTACTCACCTGGGCTATATTATAGAGAAGGGCAACCGGGCACTGGCACCCAGCCGAGTCCAAGCAGTGCTGCAAATACCCACCCGCACCACAAAACGCCAAGTTCGAGAATTCCTTGGGGCAGTAGGGTACTGCAGGCTATGGATTTTGGGATTTGCTGAGATAGCCAAGCCCCTGTATGACTGCGCTGGAGGAAATCAGCCCTTGACATGGACAGAGGTAGAGCAACAGACTTTTGACAAACTCAAGACTGCCCTGACTGCAGCCCCAGCCTTAGCCTTGCCAGACATCTCTAAACCTTTCCAGTTGTTTGTGCATGAGAAACAGGGAGTCGCTAAGGGGGTGCTCACCCAGACATGGGGACCATGGTCCCGGCCAGTTGCCTACCTTTCAAAAAGACTTGATCCCATAGCCTCTGGGTGGCCAGCCTGTTTGAGGTCTGTGGCAGCTACGGCCCTGTTAGTCAGGGAGGCGAACAAACTGACTTTGGGGCAGGAGTTGAACTTAGTGGCACCCCACGCGGTGGAGTCACTACTCCGTGGAGCTCCGGGAAAATGGATGTCTAACGCCCGCATAGTCCAATACCAGGCCTTACTTTTGGACCAGCCCCGCATAAAATTTTCAAAAACCACAGTTTTAAACCCCGCCACACTGCTACCTGACAGCGAGCCAGAGGAACCCATACAGGACTGCCAACAGACAATAGATGTCCTCCACGCTGCGTGACCAGATCTCACCGACGTCCCCCTGCGGAACCCAGAGGAGGTAGTGTATACAGATGGCAGCAGTTTCATGGCCGACGGAGTCAGGTACGCTGAGGCAGCTGTGGTCACCCTAGAGCAGGTCATCTGGGCCCAGGCTCTTCCAGAAGGAACCTCAGCCCAAAAGGCAGAACTTATAGGTCTGATAAAGGCTTTGGACTGGGCGGAAGGAAAAACTGTTAACATCTACACTGATAGCCGATATGCCTTTGCTACGGCCCATGTACATGGAGCCATTTATAAAGAAAGAGAGTTGCTTACCTCAGAGGGAAAAGTCATCAAAAACAAAGAGGAAATCCTCGCTCTACTAGAAGCTATATGGAAGCCCAAGGCAGTGACACTAATACACTGCAAAGGACACCAGAAGGGAGATTCACCAGAGGCAAAGGGAAATAGGGCAGCTGACCTACAAGCCATGCAGGCAGGCTTGGGGCCAGTAAAACCTCTGACTCTTCTTGTGACTCTGCCGGTCCCAACCCTGCCTCCTACCCCTACGTACTCACCTGAGGAAGAAAACTTTGCTAAAGAACAGGCAGGAAGACAAGATTCCACAGGATGGTGGATTCTACTGGACACAAGGCTTGTGATCCCCGAGGCTCTAGGATGGGCTCTAGTTAAGGACACACACCAGGCCACTCCCTTAGGGCAAACAAAACTCACTGAGCTGCTGAGGGCCAGTTACTACACTCCACCTTTGCATGAAATTGTTAGGGAAACTACTAGTCGTTGTGATGTATGTGCCAGGGTAAATCCAGGAGGCAGTAGGTCTAGTCAGGCAGGAATAAGACTTAGGGGTACTAGCCCAGGGGAATCTGGGAGGTAGATTTTACTGAAATAAAGCCCCCAGCGTGTGGTTATAAATACCTCCTTGTGTTTGTGGACGCTTTCTCTGGATGGGTTGAGGCTTTTCCTAGTAGGTCAGAAACCACACTGGTAGTAACAAAAAGATTGCTACAGGACCTGGTTCCTCGGTTCGGCCTGCCCCTGACGCTGGGATCAGATAATGGCCCTGCATTTACAGCACAGGTTTCATGGGGCCTGGCCAAGGCCCTGGGCATATCCTGGAAACTACACTGTGCCTATCGCCCCCAGAGTTCAGGGCAGGTTGAAAGGATGAACTGGACCATAAAGGAAACTTTAACAAAGTTCATTCTAGAGACCGGTGAAAACTGGGTCAGCTTGCTTCCTTTTGTTCTCCTCTGTACCCGATGTACTCCTTATAAGAAAGGCTTTACTCCTTTTGAAATCATGTTTGGAAGGCCCCCTCCCTTACTCCCCAGACTTGCGGACGCTGTACATGCTGGAGTCCATAACCACACACTCCTTAAGTCCCTACAGGCACTCCAGTCTGTTCAGTCCCAGGAGCACTCGCTCATCAGGGGAACTCAACCTACCCCAGTGGACCTCACTGACCAGCCGGTACATTCCTTTCAGCCCGGGGATGAAGTCCTGGTGAAGAGATTCACCGCCTCCGGTCTAACTCCTCTCTGGAAGGGACCCTATACCGTGATCCTGGTCACCCCTACAGCAATCAAGGTGGACGGACTGACTGCCTGGATTCACCATTCACACATCAAGACTGCCCCCCCGGATGCAGGATGGAAGGTGGTCTCATCTACAACAGACCCCCTAAAGCTAAGACTATTGCACTGTTCTTGGTCATCGTCCTAATCTCCCTGATTCCTGCAACCACCCCCCAGAAGGAACCCCTTTAATGCCCACCTATCACCAATGGGTCCTCACAGAGGGCTCGATGGGGCAATTCATTAGTTCTGCAATTGGGGGCGGAACTACCATTGCCAACTTAACCGTAGAGTATGTCCCCAGACAGCCCATAACATTTTCCCTAGACCTCTGCGCCCTCCTAGGAGAAAGCCTAAGTGTAAACAATATAGATAAAACCAAAAAGGGAGGGCGGGCGGGGTAAAAGGAATAGGATGTGGCACAACCGAAGCTGAAAAACGGCTTCAGACCATGGGATTATATTTATGCCCAGGATCCACACCAGATCAGAGGTGGAATTGTGATGACTTACACGAGTTCTTCTGCCCCTATTGGGGTTGTGAGTGGATCTCCACCATATTAGGATATACTGTAAACAGGGACTCTTTCATTTCATTCACCCGAGACCCTCCCCCAAACCCTTGCTCCGCCGGTTCTTGTAACCCACTTAAGATAACAGTCCTGTATCCAGATGGGAGGTGGGCTACAGGACGCACGTGGGGCCTCAGGGTATATATGAGTGGGTGGGACAAGGGAAACATCTTTACCATCCAGGGTATACCGTTGCCCAGACCCGACCACCCAGTGGGACCCGTAGCCGAGGTCCTAAAGCCCCCAAAAACCTTCCCCAAGGTCTAAATAGCTCCGACTCTTAGCTCTGCCACCCCTACTCCCAACCTACCCTCCACTCCTAGCTCTGCTACCTCCATTCCTAACCTGTTCACGGAAGCCCCCCCAGAGACAGAAGGCTTGAACCTTCTAAACTTGTTGTCCACCACACACCACCTGCTTAACCAGACAAACCCAGACCTAGGTAAAGATTGCTGGCTATGCCTAAATCCACAGCCACCGTTTTACATAGGCCTGGCAGCACAACCCGTATAGCCCCCTCAAATACCTCATGTACTGAAAGGCAGTTCCACATAACCCTAGTGGATCTGGAGGGAGAAGGCAGATGTTTCCATTCCCCCAACTATAATCTCGCCAGTTCCGCATACCGACGATTTTGCAAAAACACCCTCATTTTGAGTTATAGCCGGACAAGCGTTTACTACGTTGCACCAGACTCTGTTTGGTTCGCCTGTACTTTTGGCCTCAGGAGCTGCATTTCCACCTGTCAGTTCAGCAACTCCTCGAAACCCATTCTTTGTACCCGTGTGTATATACTGCCCCGGTAAATGTTTATAGTGGACCCCAAGGTGAGATTCTCATAGCTCCCGATACTGAAAAACGTTGGAAACGGACCCCCTTAATTATACTCCTATTAATGGGACTTGGAATAGCAGGGTCCACAGCTATGGGAATATCTGCCTTAGTCACTGGGCACCAAAATTTTAAAACTCTGTCCACCAAATAGATGCAGATATTACCCATCTGAAGAATTCCATCACCAAATTAGCTGAACAAGTGGACTCATTGGCTGAGATGGTATTACAAAATAGAAGGGGTTAGACCTGTTGTTCTAAGGAAGGAGGACTGTGTGCGGCTCTCGGCGAACAATGTTGCTTCTATGCAAATAATTCCGGACTCATCCGAGACAGGCTTGCAATGGTTAGACAAAATGTAGAAACAAGAAAGCACCTTAGAGAAACCACAGAAAGTTGGTACAAAAACTGTTCTCTTGACCCCCTGGCTAACATCCCTGCTCACCGGATTAGCAGGACCCTTGGTCCTAATAGTCCGAGGGTTAACATTTGGACCATGCCTTTTAAACATGCTCCTCAAATTTATTCAGGAAAGAATAGACTCGGTCAAATTAATGGTTCTGAGATCCAACTATGGGCCCTTGTGTCAAGAAGAGGAAACCTATTAAAGATTTAATACATGTTAAAAGAACAGGGGGGAATGTAACATAGCTAGCCTAAAGTTAGAGCCTGAGCAATGCCGTTTTATACAAGACAAAGCTGTTTTCCAAAATTAAGTTGTAACGGCTGCCCCATTCTCCTCACAATAACTGCTGGCCTTGGCTTCTGTAAATAAAACTGCTAGTCTGCTCTGCGAAATAACTACTATGTAAAGCTGCTTAAACTTTGCTTATCAGTAACTGCTCTCTGTGGCCCTAATGTGACAGGCAAGCAGTCCTAACCCATGCCATCTTGGCTCCTGCGACTTGTAATAAGTAACTAAGGTCTGTGATTTCCACCTTACCCAGACAATGTGTAAACAAATGTTTATCTTGACTTCTGTAAACCACTTAAGTAACAAACAGAATGACCAAAGTCCCCTGGCCCTTGGAATATCCGGAGCCCTCGTCTCCGCCCAGGATGTGATTTAGCCCTCAGAATGTCTGTAGCCTTTTCATCCCCATCTCCGCTCCTCACCCCACTCCCAAGGTGGTTTTTCGGGTAAAAAAAGTCTTGGCACCCTCCTTTTGACACCACAGGTTGGAGAGACATGAGTCCTCTGTGGTCACCGGCATAATAAAGACCCTGTAATCTGGCATACTTTTTTCTTGGTGTTAATTTTCCATGCTTGGTCCAGTATAACAGTCTTCCTTTGTTAAAAAAAAAAATGTTTTTAGATAATGATAGAAAATAAGAAAGAAATGAAAATAGTTCCCGTGTTCTATGTGGGTCTGTGGGAGAAACTGCTTTTAAATACGATTTCTTATGAAGTTATTTAGGCACTAATAAAAATGGAAGGGAAACCTGATGGCAGAGAGCAGCCAGGCCCAGTCGCCTGTGGATGCACAGGCTGTGGCAGAGCCTGGAATGCACCAAGGACCACCAGTCCCCACCAGCAGTCAGTTCAGTGACAGCATCGCTAATTACCTGATCAGCGCCCCAGTAGCACATGGAGAGGACAGGGAGGCCCAAGATGAGTGCGGACCAGCGGAGGTCTCCAGTGATGGGGTGTGGCTTGGTCCAGTTTCCTCTCCCAGTCTTACTTGGTACCAGGGGAGGTCTCAAGTGATGGGGTGTGGCTTGGTCCAGTTTCCTCTCCCAGTCTTGGTACCAGCTGAGGTCTCCAGTGATGGGATGTGGCTTGGTCCAGCTTCCTCACCCAGTCTTACTTGGTACCAGAGGAGGTCTCCAGTGATGGGGTATGGCTTGGTCCAGTTTCCTCTCCCAGTCTTACTTGGTACCAGGGGGGGTCTCCAGTGATGGGATGTGGCTTGGTCCAGATTCCTCACCCAGTCTTACTTGGTACCAGGGGAGGTCTCCAGTGATGGGGTGTGGCTTGGTCCAGCTTCCTCTCCCAGTCTTACCTGGTACCAGGGGGAGGTCTCCAGTGATGGGGTGTGGCTTGGTCCAGCTTCCTCTCCCAGTCTTACCTGGTACCGGGAGGGGGGTCTCCAGTGATGGNGTGTGGCTTGGTCCAGCTTCCTCGCCCAGTCTTACTTGGTACCAGGGGGGGCCTCCAGTGATGGGGTGTGGCTTGGTCCAGCTTCCTCGCCTAGTCTTACTTGGTACCAGGGAGGGTCTCCAGTGATGGGGTGTGGCTTGGTCCAGCTTCCTCGCCCAGTCTTACTTGGTACCGCAGAGAGGTACTTACGCAGTAGCCACTGCTGTCCTTGCACTTCCCTCAAGGCTTAGAAGCGCCATGATGTTTATCAGTCTTTTAAAGAGCACAATAGCACGTGACTGAGGAGCCAAGATTGCAAAGAAGTGCCTCGTTTCCTGGGAATGTTTCAGGTTGGGGAAGTGGTGAGGACCCACGAAATGCTCATGGCTGAAGAAAGATGAGGCCTGATGCCTGGCAGTTGGGTTTAGCCACACGGAGGCCACGTTGTGCCCCACAAGAGCAATCTGGTGGAGTGGTGCCAGGAAAAGGAGAAGGCCGGGGTCACAGAACCTGTAACCTGTGCAGGGATTTGGTACCAGAGGGCTCCTCAGAATGGGCGCAGAGATGGTCTGTGAGGACCTGTCTGACTCCAGTGAGGGTTTGAGGGGCAGGGAGTGAGGAAAGCAGCCCTGCTCAGGAGGACAGCAGGGTGGGGAAGCAGGTCTCAGGGAGGGCTAGGTCTCAGTCCAAACAGCAAGGGGTGAATGTTCCAGGGAGAGGCTGCCCTGGAGTCTCCCGAGGGCTCAGAGGAAAGATTTCAGCAGGTGGAGTCAGAAAGGGGGGGGTTCAGGGCTGTGGGGGGAGGCTGACCTGAGCTTCTTACAGCCGCTGATGTAAACATTGATAAAGGACATAATGAGACTAGTCCGGAGTCTGAGGCAGAGAGTGGTGAGGAGGCTGTGAGTTGGGGGAGGGAGGGAGAAGAGAGCCCGGCTTAAGAAGGCAGGGTCCTGGGCTCGCTACAGTCCAGCCAGGGAAGGACAGAGCCCGGAGGGACCCAGACCTCCCTTATGACACCTGCACAAAGAAGTGTCTGTCTGGCCAGGCAGTGCTCTGTAGACTGTTGTGGGGTGGGGGAGCGGCTTCTCCTGGGCACGGGACCCGAGGCACCTGCAGAACGCAGGGTTCCAGGCTCCCTCGGATGCCCGCTGATGGCTGTCCTCTGAGGGGCCGTAAACTGGCTCACTGGGTATGCACAATGTGTAAGGCACTTATTCTCAG
>NW_016108216.1:176480-180412 GCF_001604975.1 Cebus imitator | reverse complement strand
GCTACTTGGGAGGCTGAGGCAGGAGCATTGCTTGAACCCGGGAAGCAGAGGTTGCAGTGAGCCAAGCTCATGCCATTGCACTCCATCCTGCCACCTGGCAACAGAGCTAGACTCTGTCTCAAAAAAAAAAAAGATAACTTCCTTTTCTCCAGATCCTTAATCACATCTGCAAAGTCCCTTCTGCCATAGAGGGTAACATTCACAGCTTCCAGTGATTAGGGTATGTGTATCTTTGGGGGACATTACTCACCTCTCTTCTTTTCTGAGGATTGAGCAAGACATGCCTCCTGGANGGGGGGGGCTGGGCCCAAGGAAGCTGGGTCCTCCTCTCTTGCTCCTCCCTCCACACCTCACTTGCAACTGCATGATGAGAAAAATCTATTCTCTCAAATGGAACAAATCTCTCTGTTATCTCTATAGGGTGCTCAGAAACCACTGACCCAGACACAAGCAGCTTCAGGACCTAAAGTGAAGAACACTGAAAACCACAGGAAGGAATAGTGTAAAGAAGGAGAAGAGAGAGCTATGAAAGAACAGAACACAGAGCAAAATCCCCCTGCCTTTGGGGGAAGAATCAGCCATCATGGATTCTCTGGCTTGGGCCACAGTCTTGCAGCCAGCATTCGGCTTTCATCTTCCAATATCTTTGGGGGCAGAACTGATCTGTGCATTCCACAGCATCAGGCGCCAATGCGGTAGCAGCATGTGAGAATGAACTGAAGCAAATATAACTTCCATTAAGTGTGCATCCGTTTTGCGTGTCACTCTGTTCAAGGTGCTTTACCCACACATGGTATCTTGCCCCATAGCAATGCAACAGAGTAAGTTTTACTACATACATTTTTTAGATGTGAAAGTGGAGTTGTAGAGAAAGTGAACAGCCTGCCCACAAGAAACACAGCTTTTTGGTACTAGAACAGATTCCAAATCCATCATCTCTTCCCTACACCACCCAGTCTTTTTCTCAGGCTCTGGGGAAGTTCACACAGCCACCTCCCTCCCTCCCTGCCCTCCACCAAAGGGTCTCTTCAAACATCCCTCCCTCCCCCGCTTTTTGAGATGGAGCCTCATTCTGGCACTCAGTCTGGAGGACAGTGGCAAGATCTTGGCTCACTGCAACCTGCAACGTCTGCCTCCCAGATTTTCCTCCTGAAGTGATTCTCCTGCTTCAGTCTCCCGAGTAGGTGGGATGACAGGCACCCACCACCACACCTGGCTAATTTTGTATTTTTAGTTGAGACGGCGTTCCACCAAATTGACCAGGCTAGTCTAGATCTCCTGACCTCAAGTGTTTCACTCCCCTTGGGCTCCCATAGTGTTAGAATTACAGACACGAGCCACCGTGCCTGGCCAGAGTCATCATGTATCCTGGCAGGGAGTGGAGCCAAGAAGACAGGCAAGTGTCCATAGCACCACCGCCTTATGTGGGACCTGCCACTTCAGCTGGCTGCTTGCTGGTCTCCACACTGGTTCCCTTCCAACGGCTAAGCCCACCCAAGCTGGGGGACACCTAAGCAAGCCTTCACCCAGTTCCACAACACTGGCTGGCACCATTTTGGCTCCTGCAGACAGGTGTCTCCATTGCTGAGTAGGTTCTCTGGTGAATCAGGGCTTCCAAAGTCTCCCCTAGAGAAATGCTGTTTGCCCCTTCCCTTCCTCCCTTCCATGGTTGCTTTCTGTTTAGNAACCTGCAACCTCTGCCTCCCAGATTTTCCTCAAGTGATTCTCCTGCTTCAGTCTCCCGAGTAGGTGGGATGACAGGCACCCACCACCACACCTGGCTAATTTTGTATTTTTAGTTGAGACGGCGTTCCACCAAATTGACCAGGCTAGTCTAGATCTCCTGACCTCAAGTGTTGCACTCCCCTTGGGCTCCCAAAGTGTTAGAATTACAGACACGAGCCACCGTGCCTGGCCAGAGTCATCATGTATCCTGGCAGGCAGTGGAGCCAAGAAGACAGGCAAGTGTCCATAGCACCACCGCCTTATGTGGGACCTGCCACTTCAGCTGGCTGCTTGCTGGTCTCCACACTGGTTCCCTTCGAACAGCTAAGCCCACCCAAGCTGGGGGACACCTAAGCAAGCCTTCACCCAGTTCCACAAGACTGGCTGGCACCATTTTGGCTCCTGCAGACAGGTGTCTCCATTGCTGAGTAGGTTCTCTGGTGAATCAGGGCTTCCAAAGTCTCCCCTAGAGAAATGCTGTTTGCCCCTTCCCTTCCTCCCTTCCATGGTTGCTTTCTGTTTAGCCCCTCTCTGCCCAAACAAAGATGCTTTCATTGCTCTCTGTAGAATTCATATTTATCATTCTACTACCCATTCATAGCTCACAATTCACTTTTGTAATGCTTTGCTTCCTATACTTACACCTTCTTTGCAAAAGGTGAAAATTGGAGAGGAAAGAGTGACTAAGCTTTTGCTAGACTTAGACTAACTTAAAAAGTCCTGTAGAAATCCTTACTAGACATGGGGGCAGCAGTGAGCATCCCACAGGACTTGCCACTGGGATGTCTTTTAGGCAAGTGGAGTCAATTCAGATCAGATGATTTAAAGAAGATAAACACCTCATTTTCAATGGCAACACTGTTCAGATCTAATACAAATTGGAGAACCAAGAAATTTGGTCTAGAGATTGCTCTTTGTGTTATAATGCTATTTTATGATTAAATTTATTCTGTAAAAAGAAAGGAAAATGGGGAGAATTCCTAATGTGCAGGCTTTTATGGCGCTCTACCAAGATCGTGATGTAAGAGATAGCTATAGATTGCGTCTGGTTCATGGTACCCCTGACACCAAAGTGCTCCCCTCAATATCCTAGATGATCACTTCCTAGCTGCTCCAGCTAGAAAGCCTGCAACCATGCCTGGGCGCTTCCTCAGTCCCTCAGTTCTAAAGAGGTTCCCACCAGTTCTCTAGCACAGGATTCCACTCCAAGGTCATCAAGAACTTCTCCCCCTTATCCGACGAATCCCAGCCTATGCCCCCTGCTGCCCAAGAAAGTCAGCCTAACCAGTACCACCGGGAGTGGGGACCCATGTCAGCCCCTCAAATCAAACCTGTGTCCATATCAGGAGGTAGTTGACAGAGACGGCAGAAAAATCAGAATATATGTACCTTTTTCGTGTCCAATTTGGCTTTATGTAAGAAAATTTGGCTAGTTTTCAGAGGATCCAGGGAAGTTTGTAAAGGAGTTTGTTAAATTGGTCATGTCCTTTGATTTAAGGTGGCATGAAATGCAAATATTAGCTACTTGTTATGCCACTGAAAAAAAAAAACAGGCTGGGTGCAATGGTTCATACCTGTAATCCCAGCAGGGGAAGATTTGAGAGACCAAGGCAGGTGGATCACCTGTGGTCAGGAGTTCAAGACCAGCCAGGCCAACATGGTGAAACCCTTTCTCTACTAAAAATACAAACAGCCGGGCATGGCGGTGGGTGCCTGTAATCCCAGCTGCTCGGGAAGCTGAGGCAGGAGAATTGCTTCAGCCTGGGAGGCAGAGACTGCAGCGAACGGAGATCACGCCAGTGCACTCCAGCCTCGGCAACAGAGCGAGACTCTGTCTCAAAAAAAAAAAAACCAAAAACTCGTGACTTCAAGTGCTAGGAATACATGGGATTATAGGCGTGAGCCACTGCACCTGGCTGGCCATTTTGAACATTTTAAGTGCCTCATATAAAAGGAATCATCCAGTATTTCCCTTTTTGTGACTGGCTTATTTTACTCAGCGTAATATCCTCAAGGTTCATCCATACTGCAGCATGGGTGAGAATTTCCTTCCTTTTTAAGGCTCAATAATATTCCATTGCATGTGTAGACCTCATTTTGCCTCCCCATTCATCTGTTGATGAAAAGTTAGGTTGCTTCCATGGGTGTACAAATATCTGTTTGAGACTCTGCTTTCAATATATATTTTTTTTTTTTCGAGACGGAGT
>NW_016108216.1:174558-176126 GCF_001604975.1 Cebus imitator | reverse complement strand
GTAACTGGTTGTGATCAAGTCGTTGTAAACACCACTGCACTCGGACCAGCTGCTTTCAATATTTTTGAATATACACCCAGCAGTGGAATTGCTGGATCATATGGTAATTCTATTTTTAATTTTTTGAGGAAATGCCACGCTGTTTTCCACAGTGGCTGCCTGCTGTTATTGGGTGAAGTTTATGTCTGTTAGATCTAGTTGGCTTATTGTGTTCAATTCTCTATTTCCTTAATTTTTTTCTGTATGGTTGCTCTGGCCATTATTGAGCATGAATGATTTAGAAGCGATAACATGCCGGTCTAGTGCGAACACGAATGTAGCTTGAATCTTGACACCACCATGTCCAGCAGCACAGACTATCCTGTACTCATTGGAAATCAGTATCTATTTGTCTATTAAATTTTACTAAGTAATTTCGGAGAGATATAAGAGAATAATGCTTTTGTAAAAATTATTTTTTTTTGAGACAGAGTGTCATTCTGTCACCCAGACTGAAGTGCAGTGGTGCGGTCCCAGCTCACTGGAAACTCCACCCCCCAGGTTCAAGCAATTCTCCTGCTCAGCCTCCCAAGGGGCAGCTGGGATTACAGGCACACACCACCACGCCCAGATAATTTTCATATTTTTAGTAGAGAAGGTGTTTCACCATGTTGGCGAGGCTGGTCTCAAAGTCCTTACTCATGATCTGCCTGCCTTGGCCTCCTAAAGTGCTGGGATTACAGGTGTGAGCCACCCAACCCAGACCTAAAGTATTATTTTTAACATGTAAGAATAGATTTCCAATGATTTTCATTATTGTAGCTACGTACTCCACCATATTAAGAACTCCTCACTTCTACAAGACCCAGTTGATGCACAAGGACACAGTCTCTGAGGGGATGAGCTGGACCAAGGACCAATCAGGTTCAGAGACCTGGTGAGGGACAGTTGTCAAGGGTCTTGGTCCACTGACTGAGAGGCCTGCTCTTTTCTTTCCTTTTCTGAGACAGACTTGCTCTGTCGCCCAGGCTGGAGTGCAGTGGTGCGATCTTGGCTCACTGCAACCTCCTCCTCGGGTTCAAGCGGTTCTCCTGCCTCAGCCCCTCCAGTAGCTGGGATTACAGGTGGGCGCCACCACGCCCGGTTAATTTTTATATTTGTAGTGGAGACAAGGTTTCAGCATGTCGGCCAGGTGGCTGGGATTCCCCCGCTTCGCCCCAGATCCCCGGGAGAGGCCAGCACGGCCCTCCCATGGGTGTCACAGAGACAGATGCTTCCCAAGGAGGGCTGGGTGGGTCCAGTCCGCAGGGCCCCTCTGGGGCTGATCTAGGATGGAGTTGAGGTGCAGCAGTGCTGGACCCCAGGGCCCCTGCCTGCCTCCTGGGGAGCAGGTGACCCAGGCAGCCCCGGTGAGGCCACGGTGTCTGGGCCCTAGCGAGGCCCCCGGGCTCCCACAGGACGAATGGGATAGGGAGGCCGGGGAGGCCCTGCTGCCCTCAGGACTGTCCCTCCAGTCCCCAGATTTCCGTGGTTCTAAGGCCCCCTCTGCAGAGGGACCAGGGAGCCCGCCCTGCATCCTGAGGCGCCGC
>NW_016108216.1:171085-173706 GCF_001604975.1 Cebus imitator | reverse complement strand
GGTCTATATGGGCCCGGATTGAGAAGAGCGGCGGATGTGGGCGGGTTGGGTTGCTGGTTTCACGGAGGATGGTAGATTAAGAGACCAAATATAGTGATGGATATCCATGGTTAGGATTGTCGAAGTGTGATGGGCTATGTCCGATCAATGATTCAATGTACGAATGTATGATCAATGATATTATGTGGTGGGCGATATCCACATACTTGCTATGCTGTTAGGTACTTCTCGGGATTGAATGTGTTATGGTCCAATGTGGAGTTCTAGTTCTTGCTTGTAAGCATGTTTTGTAGTGTTTTGATGTACGTTTTGACTTAACGTGTTCTGTATGATTAAGCATTTGCTGTACTAGGTATTATTCATGGGGATAAACAATAGTGCACTAATTACATAAGGGGTAGAGATATTATATGTACTTATAGAGTATTTTATGGCTAAGCCTTCAATGATATTAAAATTAATAATACAGGGAATAGTTTAAGGTTAGAATTTCAGCTTTGGGTGTTGATGGTAGAATTAGATATTCTTTCCCCCATTGTCCTGGGGAGTAGATGCTCTCCCAGTTTACAAGACCAGGGTATTAAATTATACTACAAGGACCTTTACCATCTAAGTAGTTTGTTTTCGATTAAAGCGGAGAGGGGAATTAGGGTAATGATAATAAGGAAGTAAATAATGGATGCGGTTTGGCCAGTAGTTACACAGGGATATTTGACTGCTTGGCCTCGAATTCATGGGAGTGTAAGTAGATCGGCTACTAGGGTTCAGAATAGAATTTGGGTGATTGGTCGGAAAGCTATGCTTTCTTGTTTGGATAAATGTGTTACAGGGATAATTATTAGAATTAGGATGGAGAGCATGAGGGCTAGGACACCCCCTAGTTTGTTGGGAATAGATGGTAAGATTGCGTATGCAAATAGAAAATATCACTCTGGTTTGATGTGGGGCGGGGTATTGAGGGGGTTAGCTAATGTATAATTATCTGGGTCGGTTAAAAGTTCGGGTGTAAATAAGGTTAGGCTTGTTAGGGATAGGAAGAAAAAAATTAGTCCGAAGATGTCTTTAGTTGTGTAGCAGGGGTGAAATGTAATTTTGTCGGGCTCTGATGTCACTCCTGATGGGTTACTTGATCCCGTCTCATGCAGAAGCAAGAGGTGGATAGTCGCTAGGGCTGCAATAATGAAGGGTAAAATGAAGTGGAAAGTCAAGAATCGTGTGAGGTGGCTTTGTCTACTGAGAAGCCGCCTCAGATCCATTGTACAAGGTCAGATCCTATGTAGGGGATGGCTGATAAAAGGTTTGTAATTACTGTAGCCCCTCAAAATGATATTTGTCCCCATGGGAGGACGTAGCCTATGAATTCTGTAGCTGTAGTTGTAAGTAGTAGGATGTTACCGATATTTCAAGTCTTCCGAAAAAGGAAAGATCCGTAATATAGACCTCGGCCAATATGAAGAAAGAGACATACGAAAAATACGGAAGCGCCATTGGCATGTAAATAGCGGATTATTCAGCCGTAGTTGACTTCTCGGGCGATATGTGAGACTAGGAATGGAGAAAGAGGTTGAAGTGTCTGGTGTATAGTGTATAGCTAAGAATAGCCCTGTGGTAATTTGAATAATTAGGCAGGTGCCTAGGAGTGAGCCGAAATTCCATCAAGAGGAGATGTTAGATGGTGTAGGGAGGTCAATGAATGAATGATTAGTCATTTTTGTTAGTGGGTGTGTTTTACGAGGGGAAGTCATTAGGATTCTTATAGTCGAAGTACAACAATGGTTTTTCATATCGTTAGTGATGGTTATAATCCATGTGGGAATAATGACATATGCTTTATTTTCGTTAAGTATTATTTTAGTAATGGGGTTTGTGGGGTTTTCTTCTAAGCCTTCACCTATTTACGGTGGGTTAGTGCTAATTTTTAGTGGTGCTGTAGGTTGTGTAATTACATTATGTTTTGGTGGATCTTATATAGGGCTTATAGTTTTTAATTTATTTAGATGGTATAACGGTTGTTTTTGGTTATACTGTGGCAATAGCAGTCGATGAGCATCCTGAGACATGGGTATCAAGCACTGATATTTTAGGGATTTTTATGTTAGGTTTCATGTTGGAAATAACTATAGTAGCTTTACTAGGTGGTGATCCCAATGAAATGGTGGAGGTTACTGTTAATTATAAGACTGTGGCAAGTTGAATAATTTATGAGGGTGAGGGACCAGGGTTAATTCGTGAAGCTCCTACGGGTGCCGCTGCCTTAGATAATTACGGTGTTTGAGTTGTTTTAGTTACTTGTTGGGCGTTGTTTATGGGCATGCATATTGCGATTGAGCTTACTCGTGGCGGGGGCTAAATAGTTAAATGTAGTGCCAGAGTAGGTGGAATAAAGAAAGATAAAGAATAGAGTTTAATTAGGCCCTTTTGAGTTGATGTGGTTGTAGAGATTGAGATTTGAGTTTGTGTTGTTATTTCTGGTATGGATTTTTCTGATCATAATAGGGCTAGTAAGATTGAGGTGAAGTTCTGGCTTGTGGTTAAGCTTGAATGGGGGTCAAAGCGATGAGAAGTGATTGAGTAAAAGCCTAGTATGTTAGAGAAGTAGAACGTTTTTACTGGGGTGCTTA
>NW_016108216.1:163067-170590 GCF_001604975.1 Cebus imitator | reverse complement strand
TGAATTATAGATCCTGCAGATAGAAATAGTATAGCTTTAAAAAAGGCGTGGGTACAGATCTGAAGAAAGGCTAGATGCGGTCGATTAACGCCAATTGTTGCTGTTATGAGGCCTAGTTGGCTTGAGGTTGAAAAGGCTCTGTGCGATCTTTTTAAAATCATTTTGTGTTAGAGCACAGATTGCTGTAAATAGGGTGGTGATAGCTCCTAGTGATAAAATGAGCGTTTGAAGAAGCACATTGTTTTCGATTAGGGGATGAAAGTGGATAATTAAGAAAATTCCTGCAACGACTATTGTGCTGCAGTGCAGTAACGCCGAAACTGGGGTCGGTCCTTCTGTGACGCAGGGTAGTCATGGGTGGAGACCAAATTGGGCTGATTTTCCTGTTGCTGCTGGGAGGAGGCTTATTAGAGGAAAAGAGTTTTGGGGTAGAGTTAAGAATAAATATTTGTTGAAAATCTCATGAATTGGGGTATAGGAAGAGTCATGCCATTGCTGGAATAAAGCTGATATCTCCAACGCGGTTATATAGAGTTGCTTGTAAGGCTGCTGTGTTGGCGTCTGTTCAGCCGTGTCATCAGCTAATCAGTAGAAAGGATATAATGCCTGTCCCTTCTCACCCAATAAAAAGTTGGAATAGATTATTAGCAGTAATTAGAATTAGCATTGTGACAAGAAAAATAAGTAGACACTTGAGAAATTGATTAATGTTTGGATCTGAGCTTATATATCATGTTGAGAATTCTACGATTGATCAGGTAACGAATAATGCTGCAGGCGTAAATATTACGGAAAAGAAATCTAGCTTAAAGTTTAGTGATAATTTGATAGTTTGGATTGTTATTCAATGTCAGTTTGAAATTATTGGTTCTTGGCCTGTAAAGATAAATAATGTTATGGATCGGATGCTGATGATAAAGGCATAGATAATAGCTACTTTTACATAATGTGGGTCTAAAAAATTTTGTGGGGGTTAATTAGAGTAATTATGATGGGTGCTAGTAAGGGGATTAGTATTATGAAAGTGATGGAAGAATGCATTTTTACTTTTATTTGGAGTTGCACCAATATTTTTGGCTCCGAAGACCAATGGATAACGACTATCCTTTAAAAGTTGAGAAAGCCAAGCTGTTAAGCTTGGGGGCATGAATTAGCAGTTCTTGCATACTTTCTCCATAGTTAAGAAGTTATGGACTTCTATTGTTAGACTCACAATCTAATGTTTTGGTGTAATCCCAGCATTTTGGGAGGCTGAGGCGAGAGGATCACAGCCTGGCCAACATGGCAAAAAACCCACCTCTGCTAGAAAAACAGAAAAAAATTAGACAGGCAGACACCTGTAGTCTCAGCTACTCAGGAGGCTGAGGCAGGAGAATCGCTCGAACCTGGGACGTGGAGGTTGCAGTGAGCCAGGAGTGCACCACTGCACTCCAGCCTGGGTGACAAGAGCGAAATTCCATCTCAAAAAAAAAAATTCTTAATTATCCACATGCATATGCATATACAAACAAACTCAAATGCTGTGATAAATCACCAAAATTCCACATACGTTTCTGCTGTATCAAATGTTTGTTTAAAGACTTCACACCCATTAGGGTGGCTATTATCGAATAAGCCACAAAGCCCAGAAAACAGCAAGTGCTGTGATGGATGTGGAGAATTTGGAATCCATGTACATTGCTTATGGCAATGTAAAACAGCACAGCTGCTGTGGAAAAGTGGGATGGCAGTTCCTTAAAAAACTAAACAAATGATTACTTCTTGATCTACCGATTCTACTTCGAGGTATATTCCCGAAATAATTGAAAGCAGAGACTCTAGTAGATATTTATACACTCATATTCATGGCAGCATTATTCGTAATAGCCAAAAGGTGAAAGGCATTCATCTGTCCATTGGTGGATAAATAGATAAACAAAATGAGGTATATACATACAGTGGTATATCATTCAGCCACGAAAAGGAAAGAAATCTTGTCACAAGCTACATGGGTGAATGCCAAAGTGAAAAAGCCAATCACAAAAGGGCAAGTAATGTATGATTTCATCAATATGAGATACCGAGGGTAGTCAGATTCATAACACAGAAAGTAAATGGTTGTTGCCAGGAGCTGGGGGAGGGAGGAATAGGGAGTTAATGTTTAATGATAGAGAACTTCAGTTTGGGAAGACCAAAACGTTTTGGAGGTGGAGGTTGGTGACCATTGCACAGCAATGTAAATATGCTTAATGCCGTAGAACTGTACGATTAAAATGATTAATTTTATGTTGTGTGTATTTAACCACTATCTTTTAAAAAAGAAGAAACGTAGGCATAAAGTTAGTTCAACTTTTAGCTGCACTGTGCTTTCAGATTTATTTTTTATTTATTTATTTTTGAGATGGAGTCTCACTCTGTCGCCCAGCCTGGAGTGCAGTGGCATGACCTTGGCTCACTGCAACCTCTGCCGCCCAGGTTCAAGCGATTCTCCTGCCTCAGCCTCCCGAGTAGTTGGGATTAGAGGTACCTGCCACCCCACCCAACTAATTTTTGTATTTTTAGTAGAGACTGGGTTTCACCGTCTTGGCCAGGCTGGTCTTGAACTCCTGACCTTGTGGTCCACCCTCCGCAACCTCCCAAAGTGCTGGGATTACAGGAATGAGCCTTTGCATACAGCCTCAGATTTATTTTTAAGTACCTACAATTTGAGTTTAATGACTTGAGTTACACTCTATATTTAACTTTTCAAAGTATAGTAGTTTTTTAAAGTTGTATTTTCAAATGGGAGCCTAGATTCAGGATTGAAAAGAGGAAATGGTGAAACTTAATCGTGGATCTGGTTAAAAATCTAGAAAGTAATCAGGGAAATGTAGCAGAGAATAATTGAGAATTATGACCACGAGAGCATTTTTCTAGGGTTTTCCATTGTACATCTGATGGTAAAGATTGTTAGCGTTAGCGTACTTACCAGCAGTAATGGTAAGCTGCAATCTTAACTGCAAAAATTGTAAGACGTATTTAGATGCTTACTTAAAATGAGTCTGCATCGTGGAAATGCACATTTACTTAATGTTGCTAATTTGACAAAACCATACCTGAAAAATAATTGTTTGAAACTAACTCTTTTGTACCACATTAAAGGTCAATCAAGGTTTGGCCATTCCTCATAAAGTTCAACATAGAGTTACCACATGACCCAGCAATTCTAATTGTAGGTATTTGTCCAAGAAAATAAAAACAGAGGCCCACACTAAAAGCTATTCACAAGATGTTCATAGCAACATTATTTGTAATAGCCAAAAAAGTGGAAATACCCAAATATCCATCAACTGATGATTGATTGCATACATGTGGTATAGCCATAAAATTGAATATTATTTAGCCATTAAAAGGAATGAAGTAATGATTTGTGCTTTAATATGGATGAAACTCTTGAAAACATGCTAAGTGAAAGAAGCCAGATGCAAAACGCCACATATTTTATGATTCCATTTATGTGAGGTGCCCAGAATAGGCAAATTCATAGTTACAGAAAATCAATTAATGGCTTCTAGGAGCTGGGGGAAGGGACAAATGAAGAATAAATGCTAATGGTTGTGGAATTTTTACGAAGTGGTGAAAATACTTTGGAACTAAGCCGTGATGAATGTACAACTCTCTGTACTAAAATCCACTAAATTGCAGACTTTAAAAGGGTGAAGCTAATATCAGAATTATATTTAAATAAGAGAGATCCATCTATCTCTTTCTGAAAGAAAATCAGAAGTTTTTATGAATTGATGTGATCTCATATTTTTGTAGTATAATGAAAAGCATAGTAAAATTTCTGTAAGCTGCCTTCAAAGGGTGGTATAGAACTGATATTAAGGCAGGTGAACCTTTCATAAGAAGAGAAAATTTGGTAAACCTGAAAATTTATTCTGTAGGTGGGCCACAAACTGGAGTTCTAAAATTGAAGGAAGGTAACGAGTGATTCTATAAACAGCAACAACAATCAGATGTTAAATTTAGTAGTGTTTTATAAGAACTAGTTGAGAGATAAGCTAATCCCCTTCTTAGAGTTGCATGCAAGTTTGGAGATAATTGATTTGACCACTTCACTGGATTTTCTTTAAAATGTTTATAGAAGTGATGCTTGGTAAGACTGCTTAATTGGCAATGAGCTTAAATGTTGAAATGCTTGTTGAAGATGTTTTCACAAGCTCTGGGAGCTTTTAGGTAAACATTCTCTGTGTTGGGGTGAGGTGTTGCAGAGTAGGGATATGTTACATAACACATGCCCCGAGCACGTCGGCAGCCATGAGATCACTGAGGCTGTTGATTTTCTTAGTGTTTTTAATGGAGCAACAAATAGGTTATCACTTATTAAGAAGAAGGAGGGGGGACACTTAAAACTTGTAGAGAGATTTCTTTTTTTTATTATTATACTTTAAGTTCTGGGGAACATGTGCAGATTGTGCAGGTTTGTTACATAGGTGTACATGTGCCATGGTGGTCTGCTGCATCCATCACCCCGTCATCTACATTTGGTATTTCTCCTAATGCTATCCCTCCCTAATCCCCCCATTCCCTGCTGTTCTGAAATAGGATGCGACTTTGAAAGTTTGCTCTGTTACACGAGTGCTGTATTTCAGGGAAACTTTAGAATTTTTAAAATCAAAGTTCAATTTTTCTTTCAGAAAATAGAAGTTATCAGAAATGATTAAAACCTCAGAAGGGTGAATGAAATGCTTTATCAATTACAGAGCAGTGGCAAAGTTAATTAATTTAATTTTCAGTATGTTGACATCTATTTTTCTGTAATAGCAGATCCCTGATTCCCATTTATAGAGATATATTCATTTGGAATAAAAGACTTAAGTTTGGGGGAAAAAAATTAATCTCCTTTTAATCAGCATCAGCAAATACCACCCCCTACCCTCTCCCCCAAGACGGAGTCTTGCTCTGTCACCCAGGCTGGAGTGCAGTGATGCAATCTCGGTTCACTACAACATCTGCCTCCTGGGTTCAAGCAATTCTCCTGCCTCAGCCTCCTGAGTAGCTGGGATTACTACAGGCATGCACCATTATGCCCAGCTAATTTTTGTATTCTTAATAGAGGTGGGTTTTCACCATCTTGGCCAGGCCAGTCTCAAACTTGAGACTTCGTGGTCTGCCTGCCTCAGCCTCCCAAAGTGCTGGGATTACAGGTGTGAGCCACCAAGCCTGGTCCCAAATTTTTTAAGTGAAAAGAAAAACAATGCTTCCTTTATTCTAAGCTGGCATATAAGGAATCAGAATTGTTAGAATTTTTTTGTTGACAGTACTTGTTACTAGAAGCATTTACAAAGCTTAAACTTTATCTCAAGCTCCCATCTCAAAAAAAAGGTCAGATCAGTCTTTTTAAAATTTATATATATATATATGTTTTTTATTGCACTTTAAGTTCTGGGGTACGTGTGAGGAACATGCAGGATTGTTGCACTGGTACATACGTGGCAATATGGTCTGCTGCCTCTATCCACATCATCTATATCTGGCATTTCTCCCCATGTTATCCCTCCCCAACTCCCTACCCCCCCAAAAAAAGACTCGTATTTTGGTTTCAGTTTAGACTTTATTTTTAAAATGTGCTTTGTTAAGTGCCAAAAAATAACAACAAAATAAACCCAGAGAGTAAGAATGTAATGCCTAAGTCAAGGAAATGGTAGACAGTCAAGAACTGTGAAGTATCCGAGACTTTCCCCTCTTGCAGGCCTGTCACAGTTTCCTGGATGCTGATGGAAGACATGAGATTCCTGGGTCAGGGAGGAGGGTAGTTTATTACCTGCACCACAGCAGTAGCCACATTGTCAACATCTCCAGGCCCCAGTTTCCACAGGGCAATGTGAAATGGGACAGGTGGCACCTACACACACAGCAGGTTGTGTTTAAAGTAGAGGAATCCAGAGCTCAGGGAACCCAAGTCGTTTTTTATAGACAGGAAGCACTCCTGCCCATAGGTCCAGAGGGAGATACTAGCTTTATCTTACAAGGATGCTTCCAAACAAACCCCCTTGGAAAGCTAGTCCAGCATAGAAGGTAGTGAGGTAAGATTGCAGAAGGCAGAAGACCCATGGAGAATAATCTCCCAACAGAAAGATTTGGATTTTGTTTTTTATTGGACAGTGTTCATATTACAATGATTTAATGCAAAACTTTGTACTTTGAATAACCTTTAGGGTAATTTTGGCTGTATTTTTGTGGAAAGTAATTATTTGCAATAGGTTAGGAGCATTATCATCATGTAATAACGGAGGAAACTACAAGGAGAGTTAAGTGATTTAATACAAACTCAAACAGACCCTTGGTATCAAAGCGAGTACTAACATGCTCAAAGGTGAGTTATTTATTTATTTAGAGGTGGAGTTTACCCAGCCTGGAGTGCAGTGGCACAATCTCAGCTCACTGCAACGTACACCTCCTGGGTTCAAGGGATTCTCCTGCGTCAGTCTCCTGAGTCACTGGGATTATAGGCGTGAACCACCATCCCTGGCTAATTTTTGTATTTTTAGTAGAGACAGGGTTTCACCATGTTGGTCAGGCTGGTCTTAAACTCCTGACCTTGTGATCCACCCACCTCTGCCTCCCAAAGTGCTGGGATTACAGGTGTGAGCCACAGCACCTGGCCTATTTTTTATTTTATTTTTTTGAGATGGAGTGTCACTCCGTTGCCCAGGTGGAAGTGCAATGGTGCAATCTCGGCTCACTGCAACCTCCCGCCTCAACCTTCTGAGTAGCTGGGAGTACAGGCATCTACCACCATACCCAGCTAAACTTTGTATTTTTAGTAGAGACAGGGTTTTGCCATGTTTCCCAGGCTGGTCTTGAACTCCTGACCTCAGGTGATCCACCTGCCTCGGCCTCCCAAAGTGTTAGGATTACAGGCAAAGGCCACTGCACCCAGCCGAAGATGAGTTTTAAACATACTGCACTAAATAAAGTTTTCATTCAGCTCCTAATCTTGCAATTCAAGTAGATAGCCTTAAAATAATTTCATGGATCTGTAATATTTTTGTTCAGTGTTGAAATTTTGGAAGTAAGCAGCCATCTATCGAAGAACATAGTTGTCATTACAGATGGACTTTTGGGACAATTTGTGATGAGAGGGCAAGATACATATTTACCCTCTTACCCTGAGAATGCAGCCTCATGTTTATGTTGGGGGAGACTATACATGTATACACACATCCACACATTTATACACACAGACACACACACACACACATTTTTCATAAAAGCCAGGTTGAAATGAAATGGGTCTAAGGTTTCTGATAATTCTATCAATTTGCATGGTTGAACTGGAGATTCCTTTGTGAGAAACCATATACAGTCACTCAGCTGATGCCCAATCTAATTAACGACACACATTTGTGAACCAAACATTGGCTTCCATTGTGCAGTTCATAATCATGAAACAACTTTTAGAATATTTTTTAATTCAAAATATGAACATGTAGATATTTTGACCTTTTCCTTTTGAATTTATTTTTTATTATTTTTTTATTATTTTTTTATTTTTTATT